>NW_027411944.1:157477-312377 GCF_047663935.1 Musca autumnalis
GGTCAAAAAAAGAATTTTTTTGTTTTAAAAAAAATATTTTTTCACATGCATTATGTAGTAGAAAAAATTGTAAAAATTTGATGAGGATATATGTCAAAGCTTCTGAAATGGAAATAGAATTCAAATAACCCATTTTAATTTATATGCATTTTAAAATAAGTGTAAATCGCGTAATTATCAAAATCATTTTGTCCGCATGTGATTTTCATGTACAGCAAGACCATATCTGTTAATTTGTAAATATTTTTCAAAATTTAATTTGGAGGCTAAGATGTAGCATCAGCTGCATCTTAGCATTAAAATACCTATAAAATATCGCTAATTTGCGCAAAGTGCATACAATTTTTGTCCGCATCCGATTTCAGTGTCCACCATGAAAATCTACATCGATATATATCTATTTCAAGGCGATCAATTAAGAACCGTGGATGTAGCATCACAACCTATTTTTTGGGATAAAATGAATGTAGCTCCCTTATCAGTGAAGTTTTCAAATCTCTGTTTCCGCTAAAACGAAGATGCTGTATTAGTTGTTTTATTGCAGTGGAAACGAACTGCAGAAAACGCGATAAAATACGCGATATTTCCAAAAACAATTTTAGGTGATTTTTCTACTTTGGACTTTCTTGTAACTCGCGTTTTAGTAGATGGATTTTTACGGGGAATGATTTATTAGATCCGGAACGTAAAAACCTAAAATGTGCAATCAATTACGAGGAAATCAAATGACAATTGTAAAAATTAGGCCCGAAAAATATGATTTTTAGAAAAATGTGCGCACAAAATTTCCGCATTTGGATGTAGATTTCTATGAAGCTGTGCAGACTACATTCACATTAATCGTATCAAATAACTCAGAATCGCAAGTACTACAATCCTATATATAATTTTTTGAGAAACCTGTTTGCGAAATGACATTAGAAGAAAATTTCAAAAAACACTGTAAATCTGGCTTCAAAATGTCAGCATCATTTAATGGTAGAAGCAGACGAAATTTTGAAAAGTAATACATTAGTGAGATGATCCATATTTAGTTTGCTTCTACTTTTACTTTGAAAGGAAAATCGAGAGAAGTGTGTTTTACTCACAAATCGAGAGAAAACAAAAAATACATGGTGGCTTCAACCCATTTTTTAACATAAATATAGCCACAGCTTCCAACCAAATTATCTTTTAAGGCCAATATTTTTTGCCACGTCCAAAAACATTTCATTTTATCCAAAAATATTTAATTTGTATAATATAGAATCACAATTCGCGTATTCTAAAAGGGTAAACCTTGGCTTCAGCTATGTTAAATTTTCAAAAATATTGGTGATATACATTTGTAGAAATTACTTGAAAACAAAATAATAAAAAAAATAATTATTGAAAAGTTAAAAATAAAAAATAATTAAAAAAAAATTGTTTCTTGATGGAATCTCAAATAAAACGCTCGCCGTTTAATATTGTCACAATTTTTAATTCAAATGCAAGCGTTTTATTTGAGGGATTCCATCATGAAAAATTATTGTCTATTTTTAAGTACAATTATAAATAAAGCACTGTAACATAATTTCTTTAATTACACTATGCAACACTGAAAATGCAAACAACTTCTAGTATGCATATTTTGATAGTACATATTTAGTCTACAAAAACCCTAGTAGGGTTTTGTCCTGTCAGATCCAGTTCGGATTTTATGGCCTCATCTAAACCGGGCTAAATCTACAGTTTTTTGCATTTATCATGCCTTTATCTCAAAAACGAATAGGAATTTGGCCTTGGTGTCTTTGGAAATATTGTAGCCCTGAACAAGTAGAACTTATCTTTTGAACAAACCACATAAGAAAAACTCCATCTAGGGCATCAAAATCTATAAAATATAGAAAATTTTACATAATTGCTGAATTTCTGGTCAGTATCGGCTAAACTATTGGGATTTGAACCAAGTAACCTTTTGCAAAAATCTTCCAAATAAAGTTCTCAACAATTCTTTAGAACATTCTGAAACTATAAAATGCTTACTTCATGTTGTTTCAGCGGTATTTTGCATCATATCTTTTACAACACGTATTTCAAACACAGTTCACATCAACAGTTTATTCTCGCATTTCGGATTTCACTACACTATTGACATTTTTTTTATTTATTTATTTATTTTTATTTATTTCAATTCATATTTGCCTAGTCTTTCGACCTTAAGCTGTATACTACATTATAATGTTTATATAACAAAATTAATATAAAATAAAGTAATAAGTAAGGAATATTTAAACTACTCAAACAAAAATAATTACTATCTGTAAAAGTAGGGGTAGTAATTATAAAAAACCGATATAAACTTATAACATTTCGACTAATAGAGATTTAATGTACTCCAGAAAATGGATGGGATGTTCAACTACTCATTTAACAAAAACATACAATGATATTTTATAAACATAACTAATTGGATAAAAAAAATATAATTTTTGAAAATTTAAATTTAGCAAGAAGACAAATATTATGAAGAAAGGGCATTTTGTGCAAGCACACGATGAATTTTTAACTACTAAAATCTTCTTCTGACCTCTGAAGCAAATTTGTAGATAAGGGCAAGAATAAAATATTTGGGGAAATAATGAACTCGAAAAACTACATTTATTGCCTCAAAATTCAAAATATATGCAAAAATTCCACAATTTTTATACATTTCGCACCGTATCTCCAATACCGTTAATTTTTCTGAATATTTTTTTGGAAAAAATATTCCCAGGAATGTAATACACAACTAACTATTGTTGTAAAATGCTTCTATGCCGATGTTTTCAGTACATTTTTCAACGAAGATTTAATAAAAATAAGTACTTACTCGCTATGACATGCCCGTGTTAAAATAATGAGAAAGTAGGCCAATTTGTAATGAGTATTTTTGCTGGGTTCGTACATGTTTGATATCTTGTAGTTGTTTGAACTTAAAAAAATATACATACAACAAAATATTGAGATATATTTTCATCTTCGTATAGATCAACGTTATAACCGATAGCAAAATTCAAATATTTCACAAAAAACCCGTCTATACAACCGATATGACGTTATAAGCGATATTTATTTGTGTGAAATATAAAGGGCAGAAATTCGGGACTTTAGGATTTCGTCGTTATAAGCGATTTCGACTGTACCTTAATTTTGACCAATATTATAACTAAGGAACGTACAATAATACCATAGTAGCTCCAAAACAGCCCTGAATGGGTAGATAACGTCTTCATATCTCCTATATTTATACGTTAAAATATTAAAAAAGCATTCCATTATATTTTATCTGTACCACTAGCGAAGACTAAATACCAAATATTAGTCATTTCGGTTGAGTAATGTTGCTAATATTTTCAAAATACCGCAGATCGTGTGTGCCGTTCTATGGGGCTATATGAAGGCGACAGCCTATACCGAAATTTTGTTAATGGAAATACCGAAAATCGGGCGAAACCCTTCTACGGACATACACCTATTAGGTTGACATATACCAATAATTCTCTTACCCATCGAAGACTAAATACAAAATTTCAGCCATTTCGGTTTGATAATGACACTAAAATCTTCAAAATACCGATAATTGGTAGAGACCTTTCTATGGGACTATATGAAGACGTGGATACATAATGAGAAATTTCTGGGGAAGTTTTATACTTCCAATGAAGTCAAATATCTTATAAGGTCTCTGACGAATATTTCCATGTGTAACAAACGGAATGAAACATTTTATTATACCCTCCATATTATTGTGGAAGGTATACAAATATCAACATTTCAATAAAAAGAATATTTAAATTTTGCCAAATTTTTGTCTCTCTTCTTATTTACAGTCTCGTAAACATGTCGCACAATACTACACTAACTACAACTTTCTGAACTAATTTAAATATCATCAATATGGTTCTTTGTAAATGATACGACACAAAAATCAACTTTAAGAACTAATTTGCTGAGTTGTCTTCAGTTCATTTGGTGTTTTTTTGCGTCGTTCGTTCGTGCGAAATGTGTGTACGTACGTTAACCAATTACGGCCAACGGCAAGGCGGAAACTTTATGCAAAATTCTGATGACTGCAAGCCGGATGCAGTATAAAGTCAAATTAATAAAATTAAATGAAAACGAGAAATACCAAGAAGAAGAGTCTGAATTTTACTTACCCGCATACATAAGTAGCGTCAATAAATTTAACAGCCAATGTGTCATGATGACGGCGATAGTAATGATGCTGTCGTTTATGCGAATTTATCCAGGATGATGACGAGGACAACGAGAACGACGACCACGACAACGATGAAGGCGGGCAGGGCACTGTTAGTAATGGTGGAGTCGAGTGTTTGATACCAATGCGGCTGTTGGTGATGGTGATGGCAGTGATGATGATGATGAAGGCGACGACAACAAATTTTAAGTCCAACAGACAACGATGGCTCCAGTTATGGAAGTTGCAGATGTTGAACACAGACTATTGCTTGTAGTTAGGATACGGAAGAAAAGGTCATTTCGTTTGCAAGTGCCAACAAAAAGTGTCACAGAACTAGCACGAGGATATGCCGCCAAACCGTTATACCGGGAGTAGGAGAAAGGCGCAAAAGAAGTTATAAAGCTTGTTGAACGTGTGCTGATGTATTAAAGTCGAACAAGAGGCTGCAAAAGTTTTCCGGTTTACAACAAGAGCGTCAGAAGTTCTGTTGAAAAGAAGAATACCATGGCAAGTGAACTGTTTGTTAGCAATGGATACAAAAAACTTGTGGCTGTGTTGTTTTTGTTTTTCTTTTTTATTCACGTCCTCAAACTGCCTGCTACTGCTGGCTGAATGTGCTGGTATGTAATATCTCACACCTTTTCATGTGTCTTTTGTTCGTTCTTTATCTCGTTTTGGAGTTTATTTATTTTTTGTTAGTCTATTTGTTTGTGTATGTTTGTAAAAAAATATATTTTACAGGACGGTGGTTGTAATCCTTTCGTTGACTTACTAGAAATTCCAGTCTGGTGTGGGGCACAAGTTATTTCTATTGTAATAAAATTTACAATCCTGCCACTTTTCTTCGCATCGCCAAGGTTTCGTTGTTGATATGAAATATTTAACATTTACTGACAATTCGTTTTCTTTATTCTATCATTAGGATCATCAGTTTTCTTCGCTATGTTTGGCAATCTTGAGGTCACGTTTTAACACAACAGAACCAATTGTTTTATTAGAATTTCAAATGATGAATAATTCTTTTCCGCCCATGTTGTTCAAGTTGTCTGTTTACGAGGTAAGTCATTTTGGGAAAAATCATTTGTAAATATTTCCTCCTGTTTATGGTTGGCTGTATTGGGTGTGAAAGGCTTTTACTTGGTCGAGAGTATGTGTGTACATAAAAAGGGCTCAAATATTTATCAATAATCTGTCTTACGAAGTGATGACGGTATGCCCGTTTTCAGCTTTAATTGGTTTCAATTTACACGTAAAGTCTTTCCAGGCACGTGAGATACTTTAATAGCAGCTTTTTATTTTATATGTATCTGGCAGTTGATGGTTTTTTTTTTCCGTATTGAAGGATACTACACCTTTTTCATCAGTCATCCATCCTTTCACAATGAAATGTATGTACGTGGAAGAATGTCCGCATAAATTTTTTTCCGTGCGATATCTCTTCTTGTGTTTCCCTTTTTTTTATAGTTATAGTGTTGGTGTCGAAGTCAAAGGCAGTCTCTGACACTTGGTTCTTGGTAATTTTAAGCTCTTCCGTTTTTATCGATTGACATTCTTCTTATTGTTGAATATCCTTCCAATACATTTGCATTGTAATCCTTTGGTTTCTGCAAAGATAAGAGAAAAAGAAAATGTTGTTTTTAATATTTCACTGCAGTTAGCCTATAAGGAATGACAACATTCATATTCATTATTAAATTACAATTAACTCAATAATCCCAATGTATGGAAAATGTATTAAGAAATACACGCATACAAAAACCAACAGATTAAGAAGCAATTTTAAACAACAATATGTGACAGCTTGAGAGACACGAGGCAAAAAGGTCATGGGAATATTATAACACTCCACAATAAATTGGTATCACAATGGTTCTGGACATGGTCAATATTTAACTTATTAAAATAATAAAGAAACAAAATACAAAAAAAAAAAAAAGAAAACGTTGACAGGCCCGAAAACACGTTTTGCTCATTTTTTAACATGTAACATCTTAGTAATTTACATCAATATTATGCTTGGAAATTCCTCTTTTTTTAATTGCGCTATTTTGCAGCAAATAATTTGAAAAGATAGGGTATATGGTAATATTCAAAAAAGTTTTACAATCGTTGAAGTTGAGGTTCACCATTTAATAAGTCGCGAACTGTTAATATATTTTATAAAATATGAATATATTTATATTAATTGAAGTGTTTTAGCCACGATCTCATAATATGGACCATAACAAATAATTTTCGTGGAAGCTGCGTTGGTGGTAATATTAAAAAATGGGTAAAAATTTGATGAAGTTTACAAGTTTTTTTGTGTTCTTTCATGATTTCTGGTCAAACCACGGAAAATTCAGACATAAGCTCAAAGAGAGAACTAAAGAATACCCCTTGGGCAACATGGTTCTAGTGTATGACTTTTCGATATATACACTGCATCCCCCTAAAATTGATGCTGACATTTTGAAGTTTTGATTTCAGTGTTTTTCGAATTTTTCTTATAATTAGAGGGTGCAACTCGATAATATCGAAACTAGTATATAGGATTGTAGAACTCGCGATTCCACGTCGTTCGATGTATATCTCATGAGTGTGCTCCGTACAGCTTCCTAGTAATAGGAGTCCAAAGGCGAAAATTTGGTGCGTAAATTTTTGGAAAAAACCTATTTTTTGGCTTTAAAATTTACAACTGTCGTACAGGTACCCCTGAACCCCGCGTGATTTTAGTTTTTTACGTGCCGGATCTAATAAGCCCTTTCGCGTTCGAATACATCCACTAAAACGCCAGATACAGATACCCTGAAAGTAGGAAAATCTGCAAAAATATATTTTGAGAATTCCGCGAATTGAACCGCGATTTTCTTTGATTATTTTTACAGAAATGTAATCCTTTATACGCGATTATAATATTTGCCAAAAAAGTGTGTCACAAATTACAAAGATTCGGGAGTAATATCCCTATTTATCCCAAAATAGAATGTGGTGGCACATCCGCAGTCCTTGGCGAATCTGTCTAAAATAAGTTATATTGACGTATTTTTAATAGGCGACCATTGAAATCGGATGCACCTTATACTCATATGCACATCGCGTAATTTTTGCCCATTTGAAGGTTTTTTCAATAGTAAGATGCAACTGATGGCACACTTTGGACGCTGAATGAAACATGGGAAAATCCATGCACATTGATAGACATGGACTCCCTGTATCCGAAAATCACGTGCACCTCAACTGATTTGAAGGGATTCGCGAATTATACGGTTTTTAACTTCTATGTTTTTTCTTTGATTGTAATTTCAATATTACTCTCTACTTCTTATTTCTATTGCTTATCATAGAAAGCAAATATACTTTCACGATGACTAATTACTTTTCTTGTAGAAGTTTAAGCAAAATACTTCAGGATTTGTATGGAAATTTAGCGAAATCATAGAATAACTCCCAAAATTTTTTTTTTAAATTTTTCGTACTTAACCAAAAAATATATTTTTGAAATAATTCCCAACAATAAGTTTCCGTTCTTTGTTGTTGCTGTAATATGCAAGTTATAAACGCTATCTTTATAATTTTGGTCTCACCTTTTTCTACGCGTTGTCTAGATTATGTACGTATTTTTAAATTATTTGTTTAGAGATTTTTATGGACTCTGAGTTAGAATAAATAAAATTTACTCCATGATTTGTTCATTATTTGTTGATTTTCCGCGAAAATAAAAATAAATTTAACAACTATTTTAGCATCTACGCATAGATATCAAATGCTGTTAACGATTCATATATACATGTTCTTATTACAACACAATAGGAATTTTCAAATATTTTTTCTTTATAAGAGATTAAAACCCTCCATAACTTTTGAGTGCAGCATCCAATTTTGTGAACGCGAACAGATTTGAAACCACGATTTTTTTCGTAACCCATGTACCAAAAATGGCGGATGTGCTCGCCAAAAAAATTTTTAATTTTTTTTCTATGGAATTTTAAAAGAAATTTGAAAATTACCATATACAGTGTCGGCCAAAACAAAAGCACCCCTTCATACATTTTTAAAATGGTAATCTTTTAGGAAACAAAGTTGTATTTTTTGTATTTTTCTTTTTATTTGTTTATATTTTTATTATTGGAAAATACAAAGATAAATTCAAAAACACAGTTTAGATCGCAAATTTAAACGGAAAAAACTAAAGCATCCCCAATTCAAGGTATAACAAAATTTATTGAAATCAATATTGGCCTGCGTATCCTTTATTCTGGATGACAAACGCACATCTTTTAGGCATAGAGGATATTGAATTATTAAGTATTTCAGGCAAAATTATTAATTTTCGGAAAATGTTGCTTGAATCCTAAAAATACTGAAAGTCGGGAGGTACCGATGCATGGGGCAATACCCAAACTTGGGCTCAGGTCGACAATTTTTTGTAGAACACTTTTGTGACCACTATGAACCCTAAGTAACAATTAAACCTATTTTAGTATGAAAGATCCATGATTCAATATATATTTTATTGAGACTTTTACAAAATTATAGGGAAATATTCAATTTTTAGCAAAGAAAACTTAAAATTGTTGAGTATTATTTGAATTCGATAACACGTTAATAGCTACTTGCTTCGGATAAGTGATTTCATAAAAGAAAATGTATGGCTGTTGTATGTCTGATAAAATAGTGGACATCGCCATAAAAACAAATTAAGGGGTTATGGCCACTTACAAATTTTACAAAATCGAAATTTTTATTTACTCATTTTAAAGTACAGGTAGAATAGAATATTTGGCAAAAAAATTCGCTGAGATATGAGCGTTAGAAAGGGAACATTCATTGTGATTTATATGTAACATCGAAGTTTGAAACGCGGTTTTCTCAAAATGGCATTTTGGAATGTGGTGCCAACTGTAGCTCGAAAACGAATGATGCGATCTTCATATGGTTTTGTGGCGTTATTATGCGTATAAAAACCTTGTACTTAAGCGATGGATTTATGGCGAAGAACCTATTCATTTGTACACCCTCAGCACTTATGTTAACGAGAATCGAAATAATGGTTTTAGACCCCAAATATGTTTGGACGAAATCCGTTTCAGACAATTTGGAGTTGATTTAGCTATGTCCGTCCGTCTGTCTGTCTGGCTGGAGCGCACGATAACTCTCGAACGGATCAACCGATTCGGCCCACTTTCATAATAGTTTGTCCAAACTTGGTTTAAGTTCGAGTATGGGCTATATCGGTCTACTCCTTCCGGTGCCTCCCCCACGAAATTTCAAAAATGTTCGGAAAATTTGTGCGCACCATAACTCTTGAAGGGAGGTACTGGTTTGATCCAAACGTTGCACATCGTGAAATTTCTACCAGACTTAGGTGAAGTTCCAATATCGGTCCACACCTTCGGGTACCTCCCACACAAAATTTCGGATAAGATCAGATTAGGACCTGCTCTCGAATCGCTTTGATTTTTATTGCAACAACTTGTATTCACTGCCCCCCATACGACGGCACAAGTTTCATCAGGGGAAAGTCCATAGCTCCTGAGAAAATAGCCTGAAAGGTGCAAAAAACCCCTATGATACAGTGTGTAGTGGTTGGAGCGCAAGATAAATTTCGAACGGATCTGTCGATTCGGTCCAAAATTTGGCCTTCGTAATATTTTGGCTAAACATAGTTTAAGTTCGAAGATAAGCCACATCGGTCCACTTCTTCAGGTACATCCCCCACAAATGTTCAAAAATGTTCTGAAAAATTTTGCGCACAATAGCTCTTGAAGGGAGTGACCGATTTGGTCCATACTTAACACATCTAAATATATCTACTAGACATAGATCAGGTTCGAATATGGTACCTATCACACAACATTTCGGATAAGTTCACTTTAAGACATGCTTCCGAATCGCTTTTTTGTTAAAGCAACTTGCATTCGCTACCTCAATTACGACGGCAAAAGTTTTTTAGGGGCAAAAACCCCTATTGTACCATATGTAGTGGCTGGAGTGCACGATAACTCTCGAACTGATCAACCAATTTGGTCCAAAATTTGGCCTTCGTCATATTTTGTCCAAACTTCGGTTTCAGTTCGAAGATGGGCAATACCGGTTCCCCCTATATTTAAAATTGCCACTCAAATGGTATGCACTATGTCTCTTAAACGGGTCAACCGGTTTGGTACAAGTTTTGGATCTTCTAACATTTTGTCCAAATTTAGTTAAGCTTCTAAAATGACCCATATCGGTCGTCTCTTTAGTTCAACATTTGAGTCCAAGTGCAGTTTAGGGTCTGTTCGAAAATCCTTTGGAAATGCATACCGATGCTGTTCGATATGGTCCTGTTTAAATCGATATTATGTTTTCCGTGGACAAGTCCATGCTTCCTGGCATACTGGTCCAAAAGTTATGCGCTGAACCACTGAAATGACTAGTGTGTACGATATCTATCGAATTGATATGACTCAAAAAATAGATCCACTTCGATAATGGACTATGTCGGTCCATTCCTTTAACACCTCCTCCGCAAAACTTTTGAACTTTTTCCTAATCCACATTTTTTCGGCAAGTTCAAATGTCCAAAAATGTTTCAATTCACATGTTTTAATTCTCTGTCGGCAAAGCCTACTGATACTTTTTTACTTGTTTTAGTTAAAATCGAAATTTTTAACTTGGACAGTTCACAACTTTTTTAAAAATTTATATCTTTGAATTCCGCTTCTCTTAAGTACAAGATTATTAGGTTTCTTATTATCCTACAAAAACATATGCTGATCTGTTTATTCGTTTTGAAGCTACAGTGGGCATCGCAACAAAAAAATCCAAAAGTAGCTCAAGGTGTGATCTATCAGAAGAAAAACAAATTTTCTGAAACATTTGGTAGATTTCTTATAAAAAATTCATGAAAAATTCCATTTTTCGTGCTCAAAAATTGGACATAACCCCTTAAACTAATTCTACTTAATACTAACTTATAATTAAATAAATAAAAAAAGCTTGCCCTTATGAGAGCCAGTAGTTGTAAATGACTAAAAACCGTCTGCATGCAAAGATGTTGGATTAAAATCATTCGGAACATTTTCCCTAATTATAAATCATCAAAATACCGAAAATCAGGAGCTACCGCAATTAAAGGGCTATACCAAAACATTTGCCGATATTGTTCATATTTATCCAAAAATGATGCTACAGCATCTTCTAGTCAAATACCAAATCGCTTAGATTAAAAAAAATAGTTAAAGAACGATTTGTAGAAGAGGGGTAGAGGCCGGCTTATTCAGTGGACGAGCAGCTAAAAAAACCTTTCATATCGTGCAAATGAAAAAGCCAGACTTGAATTCACCAAGACCCATCTGAACTGGGGTATCTAAAATTGGAATACCATGCTGTTTTCTGATGAATATAGGTTGAAATTAGCAACGGTTAAATCCTAAATATTGTAAAGGCACTGTAAAACATGGAGGCGGAACATAATGGTCTGGGATTTTTTCGAGGCAAGGGATTGGACCAATTTATAAAATTAACGGAATTATGGATCGTTTCAAGTATCGTAATTTATTAAAAGTCGTGATGTTGCCTTATGCTGAAGAGGAGATGCCACTTAGATGGACATTGCAGAAAGATAACGAGCCAAAACATGCATAGAAAGTGGTTAAGGATTGATTCCAAAACAATTCGACAGATTCCTCCATTGGCCCGCCCAATACCCTGAACTTACCTCTCGATTGGGACTTGTGAGAGGTCGTTAGCTCAAAAATCAACCGAAAAATTGCAAAACCAGAAAATTTATTTGAAACCGCAAACATAGAATTTGAAGATATATCGCCTCCAATAATTAATAGTGTGTCATTCAGAATAAACGATACGTAACGAAATATTGATTTCAATAGTTTTTTTGTACCTCGAATTGGGGGTGTCTTAGTTTTGTCCGCTTATGTTTGCGACCTAAAATGTTCTTCTTTTTACAGTGTTTTATTTAATATTAACTTATGTTTATTAAACTCTGAAGTTCTTATGTTTGTATTTTCCAATAATAGAGATATAAATATATAAAAAGAAAAGTACAACTTTATTTTTCTTTAAATTGGCGTTTTAACAAAAAATACTAAGGGAGTGCTTTAGTTTTGTCCGACACTGTAAGTAAGAAATAAGTATATTGTCCGAAAAATTTAGTTTTTTTTAGTTCCTCACTACCATAGTGAATAGTGACCTATAATGCGACCTCAACTATGGTAATGGTAAACAATTTCAGTAGCGTCAATCGTATATATTTACGGTGTAGTTTATTGTCTTGCCACATCTCGTATCTTAAGAAATACAACTTTTCAGGAGATATAAAGAAAGAGTTATGTTTTACTATATCACTGTTTGGGTAAAAGTATTAAAGGCTATTATTAGGGAATTCAGTTCATCTGTGCATATAAGTAGTAATAATTTATTACTAATCTTGAGGCAGTAAAAATAATTTCAATTTTTAATAATTTACTCGTTTGTTGTGTGTTCCATCATGAAAAAGTATAAACTTATTGAGGCTAAGCGAAAAATTATTTTCCAGTTTTTAGAGCATTTATAAATAAGGCACTACGAGGGTCACTAAAAATTATTCTGGCCTAGGCAACACGCTGTCGCCAGTCGTCATTTGATTTTTTTTTTTTTGGAAAGTTGACAGTTTTTACTTACGACCATATATTGTGTTGTTTACAGTGACTTGGAAAAATCACTTTGCAAAAAATCGAATATACTTGTGAACATTTTTGTCCTATAATTTTTCACAAATTTCGACATGGATAATCACGGCAAGAGTGCATCGATCAAATTAAATCTTTGTATGTCGATAAAGAGCCGTCTTATATCACTATGAAAAGCTGGCTTAATGAATTCAATCGTGGCGGACACTCGCAAAAAACGAAGGTCGTGAGGGTAGCCCAAAATCGGCCTTTGTGCCACAAAAAAAATTACGCCGTGCGTGAACGGATAATGCAAGATCGCCATTTTAAATACGTGAGATAGAGAAATCCTTGGGCATTTCTTCCACCAACTAAAATTCGATATTGCACGAACACCTGGCTGCAAAAATGGCTCCAGCAGAATGGGTCAATCACTCAAAAAAAGGCTCTTGTGGATTTGTGCAAAAAAATGTGTATAAAAACGAATGCGGTGCTTCAAACGACATTTATAAGATCGTCATAGATGAGTCTTGGATCTATGCTTAGGAGCCCGAAACAAAACAGGAATCGACCATTTGGGTCTTCGAAACCGAGCGCAATCCAACGAAAGTTGTTCACGAAAGAAGACCTTCGAAGCAAATGGGCGCAAATGAGATATATGTATAGGGTTAATTCTGGGTGTTTCACTAATATTTGTTTGCCTGAGGTCTCCTGAGAAATTCGAAAAACGAATAAGAGAAATCGAATCGTTTTGCATCATGACAGTGCATGCTCTCACACATAGATTCAAACCAGCGCACTGTGGTCGAAACCACTGATCTAGCGGCGCGAAATTAATAACTTGCAAACGAATTTAGATATATTTCTGAAATTTTGCAAAAACTCAGCTTGTGTCTGTGGATAATAATGGGCCGAATATGAACAATATCGGCTAATGTTTTGGTATAGCCTCCATATAACGGTACCTCCCGATTTTCCGTATTTTGAGGATTTAAGCCACATTTTCGTAGCAAATTAGCTGTAATTCGATACTTAGAGTTCCTACTGATCACAAAAGATTTCCACCAAAAATTATGGGCATAAGTCCATGTTTTGATATATCCCCTATGTAACCGTACCTCCCGATTTAAGTTATTTTGAATATCATGACCACATTTTCCAACCGTCTTGTCTGTAATTTTGCATTCCGTGTAAAATCTTCTTACAAAAATTTTTCAATATGGATCTATGTTTCGATGTAACCCTTTTTATGTGAACCCCGATTTGTACTAGTTTCAAGCTAAATCCCATCTTTTTAAAGTGAAATTATAAGAAGATTTGCAAATATTTGCAGCCATAATGTTGTTTTAGTCAGCAGAGTGTCTGTAATCGATACAATGGAAAATATTTTGATATTTTATAGTTTGATTTTTTGACTTTCGCGCCGCTAGATCAGTGGTGTCGACCAGTGTGCAGCGCCTGTTTGACCAGACAATACGTGGAATTGATGGGTCAACCGCCTGCAGAAGATGCTGTAAAAGCGTTTAAACACAATGATTTGAAGGTGTCTCAATCAAGCCGCTGAAAACAACCCAACACATGGTCGCATGTCAAACTGTCCTAAGTACGCTTAGGCCAAAAACTGTCAAACTTTCCAAAAAATGTCAAATGACGCCTGGCGACACTGCGTGTCGCCCAGGCCAGAAGGGTTTTAAGTGCCCCTCGTATAACCTATTTTTTGAAATATTTTATTATTTTAACTTGTAGTAAAATATTTTTTAGTGGGGAAGTATCAGTACCATTGAAAACTCCGAGTACTACAGAATGAAATTGACCCATATTGGTTTTAGTTTCATATTCATGTAATTTTAGTTCGATTGGTCAACTGCAACTGCTTTAAAAATTAGTTACTAGATTTGAACTAAACAGACAGACAACAAAACATTTTAAATAAAACACTGTAATTAAGCACATGAAATTTCATGATTTTAAAATATTTACCGAAACCACGGGGTATTGTGTGCATCCATTTCCTTGCAATATATTTAATTATAGATATTGGTTATTTTTGTTGATCTACGTGGGCTTATTTTTTTATACTTTTGAGCTTGTCGACCAACTAATTTTTTGAAAAAACCCGACATTTTTGTCACAACTATTTGTCATTTCTCACTAAGGGGTAGTTTACACTATATGTAAATGTCATATGACACGAAATTTTCCATCGTTAAATATTTACTAATATGTGGAATATTGGAGATTTTCCTTACGCCATTTATTCTGTGCGTCCACCCCAACAAAAATATAATAAAATTACGTCTCCACATTGCCTCCGTGGGTAGATATGGAATGTTTTTATTTCGTGTCATATGACAATGATAGATAGTGTAAACTACCTCTAATTAATACACGACAAGTGTTCTTTTTCTTAGTGTGAAAACAATTGCTTGACAAACTGTATGTGCAATTGTGATTTAGTATGTGTTTGTTACACTGATAAATTGTTAGTAATCGAAATGCTGCCAGATCTTCTTGAAACATCTGTGGCGATATGGGATTGGGTATAAAAACGCGAGAATGGCGAAACAGTCAGTGAGTTATAATTCAGACTGCGAACTAAAACCATCCGTAAGAGAAAAAGCAAAGCTGTGTGCTTACTAAAGTAAAGTCCTTTACGAGTAGGTGATGTAAAATCAATAAACATTATAGAATCGTAATCTAAAAGAACCAGCATTTTATTTGATACAAACCTTATAGGGGAATAGAACAACGTCTACACCAATTTCCGTGAGAGTGTCTACCATATTTAGGCATTAATAAGACTGTGTGAAAAACGAGAGGGGCGAAATCGAAATGATGCACAGTGCAAAATATGGGCACTTTAGTGGAATTTTATTAATAACGAGAAGACCCCGGTAGGCGTTGCTGACCCGTCGTATTGAGTTTTAATAATAACTTTTTATGGACTTTATATTTGACCATCCAAAAATAGGTATTTTCTATCTCACTTCTTAGGTCCATTCTCAAACGGAGGAGGATTTTAAATTTACTATTTTTCATGGCCGTTGAACCTCACTATTTAAGGAAATTTGTAAATATATCGTTTTTCTTGATCGGAGGGGCAACCACCGTTGTCTCGAAAATGAATTTGCAAGTATAGCGATTATAATACAATAGGCTCCCGAAGTTCATCTAACAATATACCACATTTTGGACCACGGGATATTCCTGAACATTTTCTGAACATTGAAAAATCGGTTCAGAAGTTTTTGCAGAAAAACTTTAAATTGAAATGAAAATTTTAAAAAAAGTGGAGCTGTAATAATTTCTTTCCATAAAAACCTAATAGGCCGTTTACATATACCAAGGTTAACCCAGTGGGTCTGGGTTTCAAATGTCATTTCCATTGTATATACTTCAAATAAATCCCCATAAAGAAGGTTAACCCTGCAAAAAACTATAATATAAACGCCGTATAAGTTGGGTTATGACGGCATTTGACTTTTATTCATATTTTTTTCGAAATTCAATGAAGATGTAACATATTTTAAAAATTGGGCGTGCTCAAGTCTTTCTTTTATTTTTTTGTATAAAAACATAAGTTGGGTTATGACGAACATTTCACAAAAAGAATTATCCAAATCGGTCCAACCGTTCTCAACTGATGCCATTACCAACGAACGACATTTGATTTTTATTTATAAAGATTTAGTGCGAAAGTCGTAGCTTACGATATTGAAAAGTTTTACGTACTCGTGGGGTCATCTTAACCTGCTAGTTCAAGCAGCACAGTGTAATTGTGATTAAGAGTATTCCAAAACCAAAGCCAGATAATGAAACTTCACCTTTACAACAATCCAAAGGTGGACAAATATTGGATAAATCGCAACAGTCGCTAATCCAACCCATGTTTCGATTTTTGGGATTACAATTGTAACGTCGAGTGTCACATCTCTGGCAGGTGGCCTTCCAAAAGCAAAGCATAGGCATTAGTCCGGTCAAAATAGACATGCGTATAAGGGGAAAATAGCAAAATTCCCACAAAGCTGAATTTTGGTGGAGAGCGAGGGTTGGCCATTACAAGCAACGTCCTAAAAGTCCGAATCGATCCCATGTGTGCAAAACAAGTTATTCGGGGTCAAAGGTCATTTTTGGAGGCATTATTCAGTTTTTTTAATTTTTCTCAAAAACGGTAAGACTTAGCAAAAGCCGGCTAAAGTAAAAGTTGTAGATTCAATAATTGTCTACAAGAGTGGTCTTTATGATTCATAAAAACGACTTACCATTTTCGAGATATCGCGATCTAAAGGTCAAATAAAAAATTAGCCGCGTAAGTACATTGTGAGGCGAACCGGTTAAAGTAACGGCACTATGTGTTAGATACTTCCGTAAGCTTTCAAACGATATCCACTTTACAGTAAACGGTTCAGCAGAACCGGGTCTAACCCGGTTTTTAAATTTGGCCTTTCTGGTCGAATAACCAGCGAACCGGATCCGCAGCCGTTGAAAATTATACATTTCCGTAATCAGCGCAACAATCCCTACCTTCGGACAAAATTGAAAAAAAAAATCGGAGTGTTTTCGTTGGGGTCGATCCCGTTGGGCTTTCGATTATACATGTGGGTTAAATGGGCTATTTTTGCATAAAATTACTCTAACATTGAATAACTTTACTAAACACGTTCCGATTTTGTTGGAATTTTTTTAGAAGATAGCTGTAATTTCGCTCTTCAAGAAAATATATATTTTTTGGGGGACAGACCCGATTACTTCGCTTATTTTAGCCGGTTCGTCTGAATATGTGCATATTTCCCTTATAAGTGCATAAAAATCATGTGTTTTTTAGAACAGCTATATCTCAAGAATGGTTCCTTCTAGGAAAAAAATTATAAAGGTCAAACTTGTAGATAATTTTTCTGTTTACAATATTTACTTTAGTCACTTTTTGATTAGATCAACCGTTTAAAAAAAAATAAATCCGAAAACCTAAAAACCCTTAAAATTTGACCTTTGACCCCGAATAATTTTTTTTGCACCATGGGATCGATGGGGACTTTTAGGACATTGCTTCTAATGGCAAACCCTAGCTCTCCACCAAAATTCAGCTCTGTGGGAATTTTTGCTATTTCAATGTCTATTTTGACCGGACTACATACTTTCTCTGGATTTTGGAACCTTGTGGACACTTCATCCAACACATTGATTCCGAGATTAATATGAAGACCCGATTAATTTTTGGAAGCGGCCAGAAAGATCTTCGCGATTTTTTAAATAATCTGTTCTTGATTTTCATAGTTCCAAAATGTATTTTCTTTCACTATTTGCGATGCATCTTAGCTTTCTATTTATTTTTTTTTTGGCATTTGTTATGATTTGAAGGTAGCGGCGAATCATTTTTCATTGAGAGATTAATGTCGGTAATGACCAAAATTAATGTAACATATTGTCGAAGAAATTAATTTAGGAATATTAGAGAAAGTAACCGCGAAAACATGTCGCAAGATGGTGGAACTGGTGCCGAAACGGTTGTAGAATATTATAATCTGCAACGGTTCCTATAAAAATCTTAGCGTGTAACAAAAATGTAATTTTCTCAAAAAATATGTAAAAGGCAAAATACTTTTTTGAGGTAAAATAGTTTGTGTTGTTACAGATTTTTGTCAATATCTAGGAGACCATTAAGCCTTTCGCAGCGGTTCTTGCAGATATTGGATATTAAACTATACACAAACATACTACATATAAATATTCCACTTTTTGACCACTAATTTGTTGTTTTAAACTAATTTATTGAAGTTTTTTCAATTTTCTAAAGAGGCAAAATACTTAATTGACTCACTGTAAGTGTTTTTTTTATTGTTCGGATTTTTTGCATAGAACTACATTTACATGTAATGCCGTAAATGCTGTACGGGGTCTTGAAGTTTTTGTGATACCTGTGGTAAAAAAGTAATGTAATAATCATTGATCGATTCGATAAAAATCACCGAAAACTATTTCTAACATTCTTTTAATATTTGTTTATACACTCAATATTTAGGTCAACTAGATTATCGAAATAATGATTTTAGACACCAATTATGTTTGGACGAAATCCGGTTTCAGACAATTTGGAGTTAATT
Source organism: Musca autumnalis (assembly GCF_047663935.1). Lineage (NCBI taxonomy): Eukaryota > Metazoa > Arthropoda > Insecta > Diptera > Muscidae > Musca > Musca autumnalis. The sequence continues at coordinate 176,413 of NW_027411944.1, forward strand.
TAGCCACGTACGTCCGTCTGTCTGGCTGGCTAGTGCGCACGATAACACTCGAAGAATCAACATATTTCGTTCAAATTTTAGGTCTCGTAAATTTGGTCCAAACTTTAGTTTAAGTTCGAAGATCTCAGCAAACCTAATGTCGAATGTCCGACACATCTAAACAATTTCGGATCAAAATCGTTTAGATTTCGCTCCGATTTCTATACGATTTTTCGTAAGAGAATTCCGTTAAGATTTCGTTCCGATTTCGGAAAGAATGTTGTAAGTAAATTTCCCATCAAATATCCCACTTATTTTCTTCCGATGTCGGTAAGAAATAAAAATCGATACGTCAGAAACAAATTTCCCTTCGCACAACAACCACCTTTTGTATATATCTAACAGCAAGTGATTGTTTCATTTTAGTTTGTTGCCGAAAAACAAAATGGTTCCTTCTAAAATTCGCATATACAATTTTTAAATATTTTAAATATAATCTAACATATAATAATTCAACCTAGTGCTGATAGACTCAAGATATTCGTATACAAAGTTTACATTTTTCTACTATAACTAGAAAATCATAACAACAGTGAAAATTATTAGAAACGTTTGAAATTGCAATGTTCCAATAAAAAACGTAACAATGGGACATTGATAAAACGGGGATGTACCATATCGGTCCACCCCTTCCGTTAATTACTCCCACAAAAGTTGAAAAATTTTCACTAAGATTACGATAGTTCCAGAATTGTTCCAAACTAGGGATGTGGAAATATTACTTCCATGTATATATCAGGTTCGAATATGGACTATATCGGCCCACTCCTATGGGAAAACTATAGTCTCACAGCTATTCTCGATCCGTTTTAAATTTGTTTGAAATGCGTTCGCCTTGCGGCGACTTTAACGACGGTGCAATTTTTTGTTTGTTTTGGGGGCATGTCCATACTTCCTGAGACAACGCCATTTAAACTGACTAGTGCTTAAGATAACCCTGCAGAGGGAAACCGTTTTTTTTTTTTCTTAATTATACCCTATACCACAATGTGGAGAAGGGTATTATAAGTTTGTTTTGGTAAAAATTCATGTAACACCGCGAAATATTCGTCGGAGACCCAATGTGGTATACCAATCTTCATATCTCGACGAGATAAAGCGATTTTGAGATGTGTGTCCGTCCGTCCGTCTGTCCATTAAAAATTGTAAACACGCTCCAGGCCGCAATTATGGACCGATCGTCACGAAATTTTGTATGGAGGTCGGGTTCAGATCAGAATAGATCCCTATTCTTATTGGTGATGATCGTGAAATATTTAGCGGGGTGAAATGGACCAAAAACATAATATTTATCCAATTTTCTAGCGGCAGTTTAAGTAAGATAAGAGTATATCACAAAGGAGAAGCTTGCAATTTGAGATGGCGATCGGATAATATTTAGAGGGTTAAATGGACCAAAATTTTTGTGTGAAAATTGTGAAAATTCTTAATATACAGCTTATATCTTAATTCCTGAAGTGACATTCCGGACAAGTGAGATATACATGAAAGTGGAACGCTTGACCTTTCAATTGATGCCAATTATGTTGGTGTGCATGATCATATAACAGAGTTACAGCCTAATATATTCCGTTATTTGCTTGTAGTGTAATAATAAACTCGCTAGAAGTCGCAATTATACATCAATAGTCACGAAATTTTGCACCGGGTAAGAGTATAGGTCCAAAAAGATGCCTACAATTTTGAATGATGATCTGATATTCTTTAGCGTGTGAAATGGGCCATAACTTTTGTATGAAAAATATAAAAATTTTATTTTTGGTCGATATTTTAATTCCTTGAGGACATCTATATTTCGCAAAGTAGCCTACATATGGAAAAAACTACTGACCTTTCCTCTGATGCAAATTGCAATAAAGTGTTTGCTAGATAACGGGCCTACTGCCTAATATATAATGGGTTCTGTGTAGAGAACCACATTTTTATCCATGCTACATATTGTCTCTCCAAAAGTTTATGGGCCTGTTTATGTATGTCGATAAGAAAACGAATGCGGAAGAAAAACTACCAAATTTGAGTGTGTATTTCAAATTTGTTTTTTGTTTTGAAGCAAAAGCAAATGAAATAATATTTCAAAAAACTAAGTTTGGGTGTTTTTCATGCGCACACATTTTCATTTCGAAATACATAAACTGGGGGTATGTAACACCTCGAAATATTCGTCCTAGAACACTTATTTGGTATGCCAAAATGTGTGTGCGATGTGTGTCCGTCCATTAAAAATTGTAAACAAGCTTAAGGCCGCAATTATGGACCGATTGTAACGAATTTTTAAAGGAGGTTGGGTTCGGGCCAGAATAGAAATGATTAGTTTTTGGTGATGATCGTGAAATGTTCAGGGGATGAAATGGACCAAAAACAAAATTTTAACCAATTTTGAAGAGGTCAAAATAATAACCCGCAAAATTTTAAACAAAGTTTGAGTTTATGATGAAGAAAAAGTGTACAAACCAACGTGAAGATCAGATAATACTTAGCGGGTTAAATGTACTGAAACTTTTGTGTGAAATTGCTAAAAATTTCAATAACGTATCGGTTAAACAACGGAAGTAGTAGTACTACATAAGTGGGTTTCATTACATTTCAGTTTGTGTGAACTAAATTTTCCTTTCCTGCTACAAAAATGGCTTTGTCATGCTAGATAACTTTTTGGTTTTAGTCATAAGTATTATACATTACATCTCTGATATTTGAAATTAAATTTTCACTATCATTGAAAAGAAGTTCCGTGCAGAGCGATTGTCCAGGGATAGTGGTATAGGGTATCCCATGGTCGGCTCCGTCCGACTATAGACTTTTCTTACATGTTTAGTTCCTCACTACCATACTAAATAGCTCAGTAGACTATAATGCGACCTCAAGTATGGTTATGGTACACAATTTCAATAACGCCAATCGTATATATTTGGAGTGTAGTTTATATGTCTTGCCACATTTCGTATCTTAAAAAATACAACTTTTCAGGAGATATAAAAAACGATTTATCTTTTGATATACCACTGTTTGGGTAGAAGTATTAAATGCAATTATTAGGGAATTCAGGTCATCTGCGCATATAAGTAGTAATTATGTATTACTAATCTTCTTTAGTTTACCCATTAAACGCATTTATTGAGATACGAGTTTAAAGCATTAAAAATAATTTCAATTCTTAATACTTGAAAAATATTTTACTCGTTTGTTGTATGCATAGTTGAGAACAAAATCTGCTCAATTGACCACACTTTGGTTCCACACGTTCGATTATGTAAGTACGTATAGTCTCAATAATCCAGACACTAAAAATATTTACACTGTAGACACGGTAATCCGGACACACAGCTTAAAAAGACATAAGCAAATTGATGATCGGACTTAACCAACCATGAAATGTAGCATAATGGTTGAATGTTTGGAACTTCAGTGAACTCCTAATTTCTCAAAATACCTCATAACGGCTCAACTCGAAAGAAAATTATTAATATATCACTATAAAACATTAACAAGACAAAAAAAAAAACAACTTTGTTCAGAGTTTTAGGGTTCTAATTAGCGAGGTTGTTTTAGTTTATAGAGAACATTTTCCGAATGACTTCTCTCTCCAGCTATTTATCCTAAAATTGCATGAAAATGTGGCATATGAGAATAATATATTTCCAAGTTTATGTTACAGACCAATCTGCCTACAATTGGGAACAACGTTATCAGGTTATAAGTTTGTAAAGAAAGGGTTACTCCTAAATATACAACTCTGTAATAGATATAAAAAAGCAAAAGGTCCAAAATCTTTTAAAAATGTAAATTTGCACATTTACTATCCTAAGTTTAGAAAAGTGGTCGCAAATTTTTTTTGGTAAATATTTTACCACTTTTCCTAAAAGAATAATAGAAAACACGTAAGCCAAGGCTATAGACTTTTACCACTGGAAATTAGCTTTTCACAAATCAAAATTTCTTTATGGAACAAATAAACTTATTGTAAGAAATAACTTTGTGGATTCTGGTACCGTATCACACCAAGCTTAAATATAATATAATAATTGTTTCACAAACATCCAGACGGGACACTCATATCAATGAGTGAGTGTACCCCGATTCATGGGAGCCACAGCTTATCTCCGAGTCCGAACGATGTGTCCTAACACACCACTTGTAGTTTTAAGTTTTACATGGCTGAAATAATCAGAAAATGTCGCCAACATTACTGAAGGGTATTTTGCCACCATTGAAAATTTGACCTTGTCTATCTGGGGAATCGTTTTGAAAAAAGGTACCAAAGCGGTCCATGCTGCAATGTATGTTTGTAGTTTCCAATAATGCAAAAAATTGGAATGAGAAAATTATATATAAGGTAGTATACCCGTTATCTAGAAGACACGCTATTGCAACTTACATAAGTGGGAAAGGTCAGTAGTTTTTTTTCATATGTAGGCTACTTTGTCGGAAACATCATCATCCAAAATTGTAGGCATCTTTTTATTTTTAAACTCTTACCTCGTGCAATATTTCGTGATTATTGTGCGCTATAATTGCTACCTCTAGCGTGTTTATGATTACAATTTAAACAAATAACTAGGTATATTAGGCTGTAACTCTGTTATCTTATCATGTACACCAACACAATTGACATCAGTAGAAAGCTGCTTCTTTGTCATATACTCTCACCTTATTTAAAGTTTCGCGTTGATCTGACTGTTATTGCGACCTACACAGCCGAAACAAAATTGAATAAATAATTTGTTTTTGGTCCATTTCACCCGCTATATATTTCATGATCATCACCAATAAAAATAGGGATCATACAAAATTTCATGACGATCGGTCCATAATAGCGGCCTGGAGTTTGATTACAATTTATAATGGACAGACGGACGGACGGACGTACGTACATCTCAAAATCGCTTTATCTCGTCGAGATATGAAGATTGGTATACCACATTGGGAGTAAAACTGGAAAATAAATTTTCGCTTAGCCTCAATAAGTATATTCTTCTTCATGATGGAATCTCTCAAATAAAATGCATGCCGTTTAATTTTGTCACCATTTTTAACCATGAAGAAGAATATACTTATTGAGGCTAAGCGAAAGATTATTTTACAGTTTTTAGAGCATTTATAAATAACTTATTTTTTTAAATTATTTTTTATTTTAGCCATTTCTAGTTTTTTTTCGAAATATTCGAGCTAGGGAATCCTTGTCTTTTAGGTATATAGTGTTATTTGCAACTTTACTTAGGAGGATGTGGGGAATATTTTGGTCCTTTTTTCGAAAATCTTTTAAAAACTCCTTCAAAATGTGATCACATCGAATCCACATATTCTACAAAATTGTTCGTCATATAATTTTACTATAGGTCTCAGAATACACCAAATTATCTAATCGCCAGGAATCTCTAAAAGTGAAAAACACGTTTTAGGGTTAAAGTCGGACTTCATCTGAGTTTATTCAAAATTGTCACACAAAACATAATTTTAGAGAGATGACGTCAAAGAAAAAAATATTCTTCGTCAAATTTCACTATGGATCACCAAAGAAATGAAATGTATATTTACATTATACACTACGTTTCATGTCAATAACACATTTCACATTGCTTTTTGTTACTTCATTTCAGTCGATATCCGATCAAAAATACCCAATTTTCAGTTGAATTTCAAGTTTATTTTGCACCATTCTATCGTTTTTTCTTTAGTTTTTTATGAAACTAAGAAGAAACTGTCAATTTATGCCAAATTTTTAACATATTATAGACAACTTAAGTCCACAGCTTTCATAAGGTCTTATTTCCCCGGTATTAGAGTTATAGTTCGACCAATTTTAGCGTTTTAAACTTGAAATAGCTTTTATTTATTCCAATTTTAAAGAATCGTAACAGTAGCATTTAAAATTTGTATTTTTACTCAAGTTATTAAAGAATGTGCTATTCCGATGAAAAACTTTAAACCGTACAAATTTTGGGTTTTTAGAAAGGAATTTAAAAAAATGTAACGGTACGTTATCGAAGCCAAACTTTTTGTTGAAAGATACTTCATAAAATTGCAAACCAAGATATATAAACATTCCCGAGGTTATTCCAGGGATACCGACTAAACTGAAGTAACAAAAAGCAATTTGAAATGTGCTATTGACTTGAAACGGAGTGTATATCATGAAAATATTAGTATAAATTTTGCTGAAAAACATGAAAATATTTCCCAATTTTTTAATGAAATTTTTTTCCTACTTTTTTCGAGTTGATACATAAAAGTAATATGAAACTTAATTCCTGGCAAAAAGTGTCAAAAGATGAACAATTCTACACAAAAATTTCACTATGAGTTCCAGAATAAACCATAGAGGTATACTATTTCCTTAAGAAAATTAGATTACAAATATATATGTATATATTAGGATGAAATTATTTGTTTTAATTTTGGACTGTTCATTTTACACAATTCCATACTGGATCATCATCTAGCCAAATCCATTACTTTTTGGGAACATTGTTAAAGAAAGAAATGTTCCAAATGAAATTTCAATATGATCTCTGTCTACCATTCATAGCTGAAACCAAGGTTTACCAATTTCTATTAAATGCTTTTGGATAAAATGAAATGTTTTTGGACGTGGAAAAAATATTGGTTAATTTCGATTGGTCAACTGTGTTAAAAATTAGTTACTAGATTTGAACTAAACGGACACCAAAGCAAGTTAAATAAAACACTGTTAAAAATGGTATCATTTCCCATATACATATCATGCTAGGTATTTAAAAAAAAAAAACAACAAAACCATTTTTGATGTTAAATATTCTCGTTTTTGTTATTAGGCCAGAAATTCATCTAGTAGCCCTCATAGAAGCTCCATACTATGCTAGAGGGTATAAAAAATAGCCCATTTATTGTATTCACTCTCATTTATATTTTCGCACCCGAGTATATTTTTGCATATGCGGGTCAAGTTTCGGTATAGCCCCAATATAAGGGTACCTTCGGATTTAAGGTATTTTGAGGATTTTGGCTTAATTCTTTGTCCGCACTAGCTGTAATTTGGCATTTTAGGTTTCAATTGGTCACAAAACTTTTCCACCATATTTTGTCAACATAGGTCTATCTTTTGGTGCTGCCCCCATATAACTGTATCGCCGTATTTTAAGAATTTTTGTTACATTTTTGTAATTTGACATTTGAGGTGACCCCCATAAAACTGTGTCACTGATTTCATGTTTATTTGTTATCTACATTTTCGGACAAGATGTGATGTCCTTCCGCATTTACGGTTCTCAGTAGTTAAAAAAATTTCCATCAAAAATTATGGACATAGGACATAGGGTGCAAAAAATAAAAGTCGATGTTTTATTGTATGTTCATCCATAATTATGATATGAATAGCTTTAGATTGACAATTTAACTTTACTTTAGTTTGACAATTTTTACTATATTTATATATTTTTTATATTTTTTATATATTTTTGGTGCAACTAGAACGGTGCCTCCCGATTTTGGTAATTTTTATGATTTTAGTCGTATCATCGAACTGAAATGGCTGAATTTTGAAATTTAGTCTTCGTTGATGGTATAAAATATTCCGACAGAGAATTGTTAGTACCGGTCCACTTTTTGATATAGCCACCATAGGACGGTACCACCCAATTTTGGTAATTTTGCAGGTTTTAGCCGAACTACAGGTCTACTGCCCATAGGGCAGTACCCCGATTTTTGGTATTTTGAAGACTGTGGCTTTAGTATCACACCGAAATGGCAGAAATTTTGCATTTAGTCTTTGTTGGGGTCATAAAATTGTTCATTTGAAATTTTTCAGCATGGATCCACGTCTTCATATAGCTCCCTTAGAACGATACCTCCCAATTTTCGGTATTTTGAGGTTGTGACCTCACTCTCGCACTCAAAAGGCTGAAATCTGATTTGAAAATTCATAATTTATGGTTGAGGGTATAATAAGAATTCAAAATCACCCCATTCTGCACTTTTTAGTAATAGACACTTGTATTTAACAGTTGGTTTGAAGACGCATCACTGCATTAATTTTCCTACTTCCACCCATATCGTGGGAGCAGTAGGGAGCTCTTTTTCATTTTGTTTTTGCATAAAAATTAAAACTAAACTCGACTAATTTTCATACTAAACACCTATTTTAATTGAAGAAATTAAAAAAAAAATTACCTTACATTAATTTTGCCGGAAACATGTAAATTTAAATAACTCATGGGTTATGAAACTATTTCATTTAATTAAATGCCATTACTATATATCAAAAATATAAAAGATTCCACAAAAATACATTCACAATAATTCACACGTCTATCGTAATTTTACAGCTAAAAAAGGCCATGGTAAAAAGTATCTGTTTTAAATGTACCGTTATTCCGTTCTGACTAACTATTTCTATCATATATATCATTAAGTACTGTCAACACTCTAGTTCAATACTGTTTTTGGTTTTCTGCACGCTATATCGGTATTTTCCCCACTGTGCGTTATGGTTTAATCCCGATATAACAGTATGACCCAAGACCATTGACAGTATCAAACGGGACGACGGCACATGGACCAACTCGGCCCTAGAGACTTCAGATCTCCTAGCTAACACTCACTTCCCCAATTGTATAGATGTATCAGAGCAACCCGAAGCTCCAACGGTACACAACCATACCACCGAAGATGTGAATGTTATAGAGGAAATCATAAGCCGACCAAAAATTAAATGGGCCATTAACACAATCAAGCCCTTTAAATCACCCGGTCCAGACAAAATCATACCTGCAATGGTGCATAATGTGTTGGGGTCACTGATTCCACATCTGGAACTTATTTTCAGGGCTTGTTTGTGTTTGTCTTACATACCGGTTCGATGGAGAGAAGTATCTGAGGTGTACATCCTCAAAGCGGGGAAGTCAAGTCACACACTTCCAAAAGACTTTTTATTAAAAACTCTAGAGAGGCTACTGGATCTTGGCATTAGGGCCAAGCTTCCGGCCACAGATTTAAGTTCTGCCCAACATGCCTACCTGAAAGGCAAATCGGTAGAAACAGCGCTGAATGAAGTCGTAGGACATATCGAGAGAAATATGGAGGGCAGCCTTTCTTGATATAGAGGGGGCCTTCAACAACGTTAGACTCGAATCCATTCATAGCTCTCTCATAAATTTAGGTATCTCCTCCACACTGATCAATTGGATTGACGGCATGCTTAGCAGTCGAATAATCAACTCAAACATCGGTGGGAGTTCCATTCGGAAATATGTCAGTAGAGGTACACCTCAAGGTGGCGTCATATTACCACTACTGTGGCTTCTAGTGAAAAACGAGATACTGATGAAATTTGATAAATTACACATTAAAACGGTAGCATATGCCGACGATGTCGTCATTATGTTTAGCGAAAAGTTCCCACGAACACTATCGGAACTTATGCAAGGAGCTCTAGTCAAATTGTCAAGATGGGCATCCAACAATGGTCTTGGAGTGAACCCATCAAAGACTGAACTAGTTCTGTTTACGAACAAAAGGAAAGTCAGACCATTCATTCTACCAACGCTGGACGGAGTTACTCTTGAAGCCAAATACCTTGGGATCATTCTGGACCACCAATTAACGTGGGCAAGAGTTGGGGTCTGAAACCAACGGTCATCCACTGGCTCTATATGACCATAGTACGCCCAATTCTTACCTATGGCTCTTTGGTATGGTGGAATGCTCTGAATAAAACTACATATCTTAGCAAACTGAACATCACCCAAAGAGCGGGTGATTTAATTACAGGCGGCTCTAAATGTACTACTTGATCTACATCCGCTGGACATTGTAGTACAGAAACAAGCAGCAAGTGCAATCCGGCTCAAGGAGCTAGGTTCATGGGGTAGTTCCGAGTATTGTCGAACTGCAATCCTACGTCGATTTGAACTACCAATGGCCTCGGGGAACATCAGTGACTATACAATATCAGCACAAATGTGCTTCGAGGAGACGAAGGTGCACATACCCCATAGGGATGAGTGGACACATAGCAGCCCACCTCTAGACGGTGGCCATCTATACTGATGGCTCTAAGATGGAAACAGGCACAGGAGCAGGTGTCTATAGCGAATCCCTCGAAATACAAATCTCATACAGGCTGAACGAATATTGTAGTGTCTTCCAAGCCGAAGTTTTTGCAATCAGGAAAGCCGCGGAACTGATTAACAACTTGAAAGAGGACTTATCAGGATCGGTGACTATCTTTGTCGATAGCCAAGCGGCCCTTAAATCACTCAAGTCCCATATATCCTGGACTGCAAATTCGCTTTGGGGTCACTAAAATCAATCGTCACCTTGTGTTGTGTCCCAGGACACTGCAACATCAAAGGGAATGAAGCAGCCAATGAACTTGCACGCCGCGGATCGGAGTCACCAAACATCGCAGTTGACAACTCCATCAAGCCACCACTGTGCCACTTCATGGGAATAATAGAACAGGGTTGTCGGGATAAATTTCGACAACTCTGACAAAATACGTCGAGCTGCACCACTTCAAGGGCCATCTGGCCAAAACCATCCAAACAGAGAACCGCCTTACTGCTCACGATGAAGACACCCGACCTGAGACTAGCAGTGGGGATTATTACTGGTGCAGAATAAGGGCAATGACGTGCAAATGGGAAGAAGGCTCGGCTGAACACTGCAGGCTGTACGATGATGAGTAAGAACTAGAGACCATCGAGCACCTGTTATGTAGTTTTCCTATGTTAATCTCCAGAAGACTGCGTACCATAGGAGAAAATACAACCCAGTCCTTAACAGCATTCTGCAAAACAGAACGGTCAAACTTGCTCTATATCGCACTGGGCCTGGTATGGCTCCAACAAACAGTATTTAATCAAACACAAACTACAACCACAAACATGCAATAATCCGAAAACTCTACCCACACTTTTCCAGCTACCAACATCTACTGTCTTCTTCTTTCTCTCTTCAGCTATCTACTAGGATGGACACAATGGACCTTAAGGTCTCCGAGTGGAGCGGTTGTATACTGAGACAGCTGCGCGTCCTTTCACGTAACCTAACAGTATGGCCCGATTTCAGGTATTTTGAAATTTTAGCTGACCGAAGTAGCTAAAATTAGGTATTTTGGATTAAAAAAACTTCTCCACATAAAATTGTGGACATTGGTACATTCGTAACAAAAAGAAAAATAATTATTCAATATAAGCTAAGAATATATCATGGTGGAGGGTACAAAAAGTGAGGACCGGCGGACCGCTTTCCTACTTGTTTCAGTTGAATTTATGTATGTCCTGGTACTACACGTATCCAAATTACATATTACACGATTTCCTGATGGCATCACATTTATTAGAACTTTTTATTAGATAAGACTCCTTTTTAAATAAAATTAAATAATTATTCAGAACACTATTTTATTTGCACTTCACAATAACGAAGAAATATCGGTATGACCGTCAAACAGATTAAGGTAACACATCTTAATGGACAAGTTGGAAAACCGCTGGAGTTAAAAATTATTTTTTTGGCTTTAATTTTTTTTTAAAATTTCGCTTTCTTCAATCGGACAATTTTTTAAAAATTTCTCCCGAATAATTTTTTTGTCCCTTGGGACACACATCTTTGCAAAGTGGTCACATTTTTAAAATGTTGTAATTTGAGGAATATGTTTTATACACAATTTCAGTGACTTTTTCGTCATGTAATTTTTTTTTAAAAAATTTTATGTTTTTCTTCTATAAATATTTGACACTGTTTTTTTTTCTTCTTCCATATGCTTGGAGGCACTTGTTACAATTTTCAATTAATATCTTTGTCAACACACTTTTTTTTTAATTTTTCTTCACATCAGCAAAATATTGTTTAAATTAATTTTGTTTTTTGAACAATTTAATAAATTTTTGTATACCCGGTGAAAAATAAGATTGATTCAGATTTAATTTTCGATTGCATTAACAAAACATTCAACACTGTTTTTGTTTAAAAAATTATTGGCTACTGCCACAGGCTCTCAAATACACTTTCTAATTTGGAAATGCATAGCTCTGCCAAACACAAGATTATTTTTTGATTATTTTTACACACATCAAATTACCTTTGATAGCAAAATATTGCTGTTGAACAATTTCACTTTTTTAACAATTTCGTAAATTTGTATATTCGCGGTGAACAAATGGTTTAATTCAATATTTATTTTAAATAATTAAATATTTTAAATACAAATATGTAGCTATTTATTCCTCATAAAACTTTTTGCACTTCTTTGCTTTTAAATTTATTATTATTTTAAGGGGGTTGGCGTTTTTTATTTATTTATTTTTGTTTTTAAAACTTTATTAAAATTTATGTTTTATAAATTGACATTGTAATTTTTTGCTTTATTCTATATTATTATAATTTCGCATATAAAAAACGTATTTATTTTATTTGTTATTTATTATCTTTCCATTGTGATATTTAACGTATTCACATCACTTTGTTTATTTTTAATTAAGTCGCTCCATTGATAAAATCGAATGCCCCAGTTCATATTACACTAGTTGCATTTTATTTTTAATTCACTTCTTTCATATGCTTTTTTATACAGAATTCATGATAATAACTTCCTTTTGTGGGATAAACCATGCTATTCGTTATCAAACTTTATTCTTTCGTACATTTCCATTTCATCACAATTGATAGTCACACATCAGAACTCTTCACTTTATATCCATCCATCCACAAAGGTACAAATCACTTGTAAAGGCGGTAAGTATTTGATTCCACTTTCACTTTTTCATTATTCAAAATATTTCATTTGTGTTTTTTACATCTCCATTCGCCATCAGCTTTTATCATAACCTTGACAACTGCAAAGAGTAATATATGAAATCCCTGCTTGTTGTTTCTTTTTTTTTTTTTGATTTTGGTTATAACTTTCTCTTTATTTTATTGTATTTGTGCAAGGTCATGGATATATTATCAGACTCTCTTCATTTCAAAAGCTACTGTATTTTAATTCATGCTCGTTCTTCTTCTTGTGTTTGTTCTCACGCAATAACCGTTATAATTTTCTCACACCCCAAACATTTGATTTGCAAGGCGAGCGCCAGGATAAAACGACACGGACAACAAGAACGCAAACAAATTACCGAACTGAAGACGACACTTTGCGGGATACGTCCACCCTCCGCTATGGTTCGAGCAATACTGAATGTAGGTGGTGGGCATTGGCATCGATGGTGTCATCGACCGCCAACGGCGCAATCTCTTAAAAAGCAAAAATAACAGAGAGCAATGATTAGTTTCCTTTTGTGTGCTCACACGAAATAAACACACAAAAGAGTCCTGACTGAACACTCGGTCTATCGTTCACTCACGGTGTCTGCTGGTGTGTGTGTGCTTTCAAAGTAAACAAGCCCCATTCTGGAATTTGTGGAGACTTTAATTCGTCCATATCCGTTGTTAAGGCAATGCCGCCTGTGTTTTTGTTTTGTTTTCTTTTTTGATTTTGCACAGGAACGATGGAATTTGTTTGTTTGTATCGGAACAAACTGGGCCACAGGCTGTGTTATATTTTTTCGTGTCCCAATTTTTTTAGTACATAAAACAAATAAAAATATGACATTTTACTTTCGTTTTTTCCACAATTCTCCTAAATCCGTGGTAAATTCTCAGCCACAGTAAATAACATATTAAGTAGCAAGCATGTGATAGCAATTTTGTTTACTTATTATCCGGTTTAGTAAAATTAAACGGCATTTTAGTAATTGTTGGTACATTTGTAGGTCAATCAATAAAAATGCTATGTAATTGAATGTGGGTGTTTCCTTTAGTCATAATTTGGTATGATTTACCGGTGTACTTCTTTGTAAAAAAATTAGCCATCAAATAACAAAGGTCACTGAGCCCTACAACTTCTTGCAATAAAAGTTAACACTCTAATGGGTTTTGTACGTCAGAATATCCAAAATGTCAAGTAATTGATTGCAAATTAATTTAATATTAATTGCTCATTCACAGCAATATGTTATGCAATAAGTAAAACGTATCAGTTGGCTATGTCGACAGAGATACACCCTCGACCTGTGTGAATTGAAATTTTCATGTGTGGACAGATCGAATACCGGGTACACAACCAAAATCCCTTCTCACCAAAAAGTTATGGACCGGACGTATAAAATTGGAGAAAAAAATTTGTATTTGGATTAACCCCCTGTTTGTACCATCAGCATTTATACTAACGAGAGTATACGGAAAAAATGTGAATCATCGAAATAATGGTTTTAGACCCAAAGTATGTTTGGACGAAATGTGTTTCAGACAATTTGGAGTTGATTTAGCCATCTCCGTCCGTCTGTCTGGCTGGCTGGAGCGCACTCTCGAACGGATCAGACTTAGTTTATTATTTTGTCCAGACTTAGTTTAGGTTGCAAGATGGGTTATATCGGTCCACTCCTTCCGGTACCTCCCCCACAAAAGTTCGGAAATGTTCGGAAAATTTGTGCGCACGATAACTCTTAAATGAAGTAACCGATTTGGTCCATACTTTGCACATCGTGAAATTTCTATCATATTTAGATGAGGTTCTAATATGGACTCAATCGGTCCACTCCTTCGGGTACCTTCCACACAAAATGTCGGAAATGTTCAGTTAGGACCTGCTCTCGAATCGCTTTGATTTTTATTGTAGCAACTTACGCTATAAGTTTCATCAGGGACAAGTCCATACTTCCTTAGAAAATAGCATGAAAGATACAAAAATCCCTTATGACCCGTGTGTATTGGTTGGAGCGTAGGATAACTTTCGAACGGATCTGCCGATTCTGTCAAAAATGTGGCCTTTGTAATATTTTGTGCAAATTTAGTTTAATTTCGAAGATAAGCCTTATTGGTCCACTCCTTCAGGTACCTGCCCCACAAAATCTCAAAAATGTTCGGAAAAATTGTACGCACGATAACTCATGACGGGAGTGACCGATTTGGTCCATACTTTACACATCGCAATATATCTACCAGATATATATCAGGTTCGAATATGGACTATATTTGTCCACTCCTTCGGGTACCTCCCACACAAAATTTTGGATAAATTCACATTAAGTCCTGCTCTCGAATCACTTTGTTTTTAGTTGAAGCAACTTGCATTCGTTGCCTCAATTACGGCAATAAAAGTATTTTCAGGGGTAAGTACATACTCCTTGAGAAAACAGCCCTAAAGCTGTAAAAAACCCCTATGGCACCATATGTGTTAGCTGGAGTGCTCGAACCGAATACTGCGTTCGTTCCCACTTTGGATATCGTAATATTTCTTCGAATATTAGATGAAATTCGAAGGTGGTGCTTATAGGTCCACTCCTTCCGATACCTCCCCCACAAAAGCTCGAAAATATTCGCTTAAATGTTACGCGCGATTTCTCATAGACGTAGCAACCGATTTGGTCCAAACTTTGGATCGAAACTTAGTTTATGTTCAAATTTCGGCCCTATCTGTTCAATCCTTGTGGTACTACCCACACAAATGTTCAAAATTTTTGTGTGGTTAAGGGTCTGTTCGAGGATTCTTTGGACATTTTTACCGAAGGTTTTCCTTGGTACAGCGATATTATGTTTTTCGTGGGCTAGTGTGATAAAAAAACTCCTATCTATCGTTATCCCCGCAAATGAGCTTTAATCCTATCTATACTTTTGTCGGTTCATACGTCCAAAATTTTGAAAACCCCCCTGAATACATAAGTTTTCTTTGGAAACAAAGTATTTCAAAGCCGATTAAAATTTTTTTTATTCTTCTCACACGAATTATCAAAATTTTGTAGATCGATTTACTCGCAAATGTAGAGCGCTGATTTTTAAATGAGGAATTCTTAACTATACATGGAACTCATCTACGAAAAATCAAGTATGTATGTCATCTGTGGGCTAAGCTATGGATGCCAAAATGATTACGAATATAAACGAACAACCAAAAGTAAGTTACAAAAACAGGGGGTAAAACTCAAAGTATTGCGAACGTGGAACCTGATAGAGTGGACCGCATTGTCCAATTTGGAAGTATATATGTATATGTTTTATGTTTACCATTATGTCAGACAGTATTTGATCTAAAATCCTTTAACAAATCCACGTTTGATTTAAAATCCTTAAAAAATCCACGTTTGATCTAAAATCCTTTTAAAAATCCACTTGCCCACGGAAATATAATAACGCTGTAAACAGAACAGCAAGGAGTAGTTTCGGTAAAAATTTCCAAGGCACTCACAATCCTGACCTTAAACTAAATGGACCACTAAGGACAATTTTCAAAATATTAGGATATGCAATGTTTGGAGCACCGTGGTGCAATGGTATGCACACCCGCCTTGCACGCTAAAGGTCGTGGGTTCGATTCCATCAAATTTTCAACGGTGGCAAAATACCCCTCAGTGATGTTGGCGACATTTCCTGAGTATTTCAGCCTAGTAAAACTTCTATACAAGTGGTGTCTTAGGACACGCCGTTCGGACTCCGCAATAAACAGTAGGTCCCATATCATTGAGCTAATAGGAATCGGGGTGCACTCATTGATATGGGAGAAGTCTCCCTTGTCCCATCTGGGATGTTTGTGGAACAATTATTATAATGTTTGGAGCAACACAGTAGCCGGTTCGAACGTTGTCGTGCACACAAGCCCCTACACATGGTGGCTGCAGCGATTTTTTACAGTTTTCGGGACATTTTCTTGGCAAGTATGGACAAATGTGTACTGTCGTAATAGAGGCCCCAAACAACCTATTGCAAAAAAAATAAATAAATAATTAAAACGATTCGAGAACAGGCCATAAACTGCGCTTTTCCGAATTTCGGTATTGTAGGTACACGAAGGAGTGAACCGATATAGTCCACTTTCGAACCTTATCTATGTGCGCTAGAAATATTACGATGTGCAACCTATGGACCAAATCGGTTACTCCCTGCGAGAGTTATCGTAAGCACAATTTTTGCGAAAAACGTTGAACTTTTGTGGGGAAGGTATCAGAGGACGTGGCCCGATATTGCTGTTTTCGAACCTGATCTAAGTTTGGATATAACATTACGATGGCCAAATTATGGACGGAATCGGTTGATCCCTTCGAGAGTTATCGTGCGCTCCAGCCAGTCAAACGAATGCACATGACTAAATCGACTCTAAATTGTCTAAAACGGATTTCGCCAAAACATGCTTGGGGTTTAAAAATCATTATTTCGATGAGGCATGCACGAGCTTATAATTATCCAAATGAACCCAGCTGTTCTAAACTGTTATATCTACCAAGAACGACATTTGATTTTTATTTATACAGATATCAGCGGTGAGGTTTTCTACCCATTGAGATTCCAAAATACAAAGTTACATACATTTCTGAAAAACAATATAGCAAAACTCTTTTAAAAAACTCCAGAACATGGACCAATATTTACAATTATCCGAATTGAGCAGCACACAATACCAAATTACATGAATTTCGGTTCGAGATTGACGGAGATATACCCTCAGCCTCTGATCAAATAAAAATAATTAGAAAAATAAGTTACAGTGTTTTATTTATAGTGAATTTATAAATAAACTAGACTAGAAAATAATTTTTCATGATGGAATCTCTCAAATAAAATGCTTGCCGTTTAATATTGACACCATTTTTAATTTAAATGCAACAGTTTTATTTGAGAGAATCAAAACTATCCGAGAGGAACTCTTAAACTTCATTTCTTCTGAATTTTGTGTGAGGGGTACCTTAAGGTGTTTACCAATATAGTCCATATTCGAACCCGATTTATATCTGGAAGGAATTGTACGATATAGTTGTTAACCTTGTTCACTATAAGTTCAGTGGACACCGGTCGTTTGTATGAACGAACTGCGAATGAGTAATATTATCTCTTTGTTTTTATGAAATAACTCATACGCAAACGAACTATGGTACTGATCAAGTTCACTAGATTTAACAATTCTAATATACGATGTACAAAGTTTGGACCAAATCGATTGGTTCCTTCGAGGGTTATCGTTCACACCATTTTACAGAAAAATTTTAAAATTTCGTGTGGGAGGTAACTGAAGGAGTTGACCTATATGACCCATTTTCTAACTTAAACTAAGTTTAGGCAAAATATTACGAAGTGCAATGTGGTTCGAATCGGTTAATGCGTTCGAGACATGACATGGATCGACTCCAAATTATCTGAAACGAACTTCATATTTGGGGTCTAAAACCGTTGCACATTTTGCACATTTTTGGTCTTATCAAAGTGTATATCACGAATATTGTCAATTATTTCATATTTCATTTAAGAAAAAAGGACAACTTTTTTCGCGCTACATCAAAGATTTTTGATATGTAGGTTAAGAAAAATATTCCCAGTACGAATCAGGTCGCGAGCCAATTTTTGGTTGTTGCGGACAAAAGTTATGGCGCTTTTATTTCGCTTTTTAAGAAAGAAAATATTATAAAAACGCTAATTACACTATGCAACACTGAAAATGCAAACAACTTGTAGGATGCATTTTTGAAAGTACATATTTAGACTACAAAAACCCTAGTAGGGTTTTGCCATGTCAGATCCAGTTCGGATTTTATGGCCTCATCTAAACCGGGCTAAATCTATAGTTTTTTGCAGTTATCAGTCCTTTATCTCAGAAACGAATAGAAATTTGGCCTTGCTGTCTTTAGCAATATTGTAGCCCTAAACTAGTAGAACTTATCTTTTGAAAAAAACACATAAGAAAAAATCCATCTAGGGCATTAAAATCTATAAAATATAGAAAATTTTACATAATTGCTGAAATTCTTGTCAGTATCGGCTAAACTATTGAACCAAGTAACATTTCGCAAAAATCTTCCAAAAAAAGTTCTCAACAATTCTTTAGAACATTCTGAAACTCTAAAATGCTTACTTCATGTTGTTTCAGCGGTATTTTGCTCATATCTTTTACAACACGTGTTTCAAACACAGTTCACACTAACAGTTTATTTTCGCATTTCGGATTTCACTACATTATTGATATTTTTATTAAATCGTCGTTGAAAAATGTACTGAAAACAACGGCATAGAGGCATTTTACAACAATGACATGTTCTGAAGAGTATTACATTCCAGGGAAAATTTTTCTAAAAGAAGATATTCAGAAAAAATTAACGGTTTTGGAGATACGGTGCGAAATGTACAAAAATTGTGGAATTTTTGCATATATTTTGAAGTTTGAGGCAATAAATGTAGTTTTTAGAGTTCATTACTTATCCAAACATTTTATTCTTGTCCTTATCTACAAATTTGATTCAGAGGTCAGAAGAAGATTCGCATCGGTTTCAGAGATATAGCTCCAAATTTCTTTAAAAACTCAACATTTTACCATGTTTTGATGGGGCCATAAAATCCGAGCTGGATCTGACACAACAAAACCCAAGTAGGGTTTCTTGTCGTTTGGGTCTGTACTTTCAAAAAATCCTCAGTTCGAATTGTTTGCACAAGATCACCTTAAAAATGTTGCACAGTGTTATTTGAATGTTGCACAGTGTTATTTGACTCTTCAATAAATTATTGAATATAAGTCAACTTTTTTCAAAATTAAGGCCCATTAAGTGACCATAAAATTGCATACAAATTTGTTGTGGATCAAAACTTCACGGCGAATCAAATGAGACCACAATCATACAGATTGGTGTTATAGTTTTGATGCTAGAGACAAAGTAAGCACATATTTTGGTAAAAAAAAATAATTTTTGTTTGAAAATATATTTTTTCACATGCATTATGTAGTAGAAAATATTGCAAAAATCTATAGGAATACTTCCTTCATTTTGCTTAAATCTCCCAATAAAATAGACGGAGTTTGATTTATTTACATTCATATTAGAGCTTACCCATTAGGGAAGGTAATTGGGTTAAGGAGGATTTGTCTCAAAGCTTCTGAAATGGAAATACCGGTCAAATAACCCATTTTAATTTATATGCATTTTAAAATACTTGTAAATCGCGTAATTATCAAAATCATTTTGTCCGCATGTGATTTTCATGTACAGCAAGACCATATCTATTAAGTTGTATATATTTTTCGAAATATAATTTGTCCGCATCCGATTTCAGTGTCCACCATGAAAATCCAAATCGATATATATCTATTTGAAGGCGATCAATAAAGAACCGTGGATGTAGCATAACACACTGTTTTTTGGGATAAAATGAATGTAGCTTCCTTATCATTGAAGTTTTCAAATCTCTGTTTCCGCTAAAAAGAAGATGCTGCACTAGTTTTTTCATTGCAGTGGAAATGATCTGCAGAAAACGCGATAAAAACAAATTTAGGTGATTAGAACATTGGAATTTCTCGTAACTCGCGTTTTAGCAGATGGATTTTCACGAGGAATGATTTATTGGATCCGGAACGTAAAAAAGTAAAATGTGCAATGGAGTACGAGGTATTCTAGAGGCAATTGCAAACATTAGACCCGAAAAATATGATTTTTAGAAAAATGTTCGCTCAAAATTACCGCATTTGGATGCAGATTTCTATGAAGCTGTGCAGACTACATTCACAATATACGTATCAAATAACTCAGAATCGCAAGTTCTACAATCCTATATATGAGGCGCTCAGTGCACACTTCGACTAACTCCACTTTTTGAAAAATTTGAGATTTAAGTGTCAAGGCCTTTGATATCGCCATATCTATTTATGATCATAATATCTTTTCTAAATAATAAAGATGAACACCTTTAAATAACGAGTTTTTATTGACCACTGAATAATATGCAACTTTTTTCAGTGCACACTTCGATTAACTCCACATTCAAATGTAGCTCTGCTCGCAACGGGTACATTTTTACAGCAATGCCCTTTCGGCTTTTGTTGAAACCATAGATGGCCTTATTATGACGTATATAACATACATTTTTGACGTATATTACATACGTCGGAAACGTCGTAAACCTAGCCATGAAGAATGAAGAATGACGCTAACATAAAGCTAACATGAATTAATTACAAATATTGTTTTATAACTGAACTGCCAACATTAATTTTTATGTAAAACCTGTAATATATGTGTAAAAAAACTAAGTTTTTCGTTAATAAAAAAATTCAAGACCTAACTTTATTACTTTTTTCAGTGCACACTTCGATTAACTCCACCATTACCACAACATTATTAACGATTGTTTGTTGACTATTGTTTTTATTTTATTTTATATACCGTTAGATAAAAGCTATACCTGCTATTATGCATTCTACATTATATATTTGAATCCATATAATCAGGGGAATTTTAAAAAACAATATACATTTCATCATTGCTTTTCTCAACTTTTTGTTTTATGGAGTTAGTCGAAGTGTGCTCTGAACGCCTCATATGATTTTTTGAAAAACCTGTTTGCGGAATTAAATTAGAAGAAATTTTTAAAAAACACAGTAAATCTGGCTTCAAAATGTCAGCATCATTTAATGGTAGAAGCACTTCGAATTTTGAAAAGTATACATTAGTGAAATGATCCATATTTAGTTTGCTTCTACTTTTACTTTGACAAGAAAATCGAGAGAAGTGTGGTTTACTCACAAATCGAGAGAAAACAAAAAAAGACATGTTGGCTTCAACCCATTTTTACATATGTTTTAACATAAATATAGCCACAGCACATTATCTTTTAAGGCCAATATATTTTGCCATGTCCAAAAACATTTCATTTTATCCAAAAATATTTAATTTGTATAATATACAATCACAAGTTGCGTGTTCTAAAAGGGTAAACCTTGGCTTCAGCTATGTTAAATTTTCAAAAATATTGGTGATATATGTGCATTCGTTAGCATAAATGCTGATGGTATAAAAACCTTGAAATACATAAAATTGGTCAAAACCTCGAAATACAAAAAAATGGTAGTTTTTCACGATTCCGACTTCGATCATAATTCGCAATAAAATTCAAAATAAAAAAATATGCACATTTGCCCTATATGAAAGCTTTATCTTAAAGTGTTCCTTGAAAAGAGCAATCGTTCGAATATAATACTCAACAACAACAATTTAATTTCCAATAGAACATTGGTGGCGTTTTTTATTGGGATAGCTGTTACAATTTTGATTTTCCATTCTTGTTATTTTAATATTTAAGACAACTAATTTATTAGTGGGGAAGGATTTGCATTGTTCGCCAAGGGGTAGGGCAGGGAAAACTAGTGTTCATTGAAGTATTTTTTTTTTTTTGGTACAACTTTATACATCGAGCTGACGATTGATGTTTGGTTATGAAAACTTTTTTTTGTTGAGGAAGTTATTGAGTTATTGCCTCCTTATAAAACAATGTCATGACTACATTTTCCCAACTTAAACTTATATATCTCAAAAGTACTACAACATAGGAAAAAAATTACGAAAGCAGAATTTTCACTTTTCTTTATTCCCATTTCGATAGGGCTTGCGGTTTCCAAGCCAAATCGTAAAAATCTAAAAATGTGAACTTTGATCGCGATTTATTTAAAAATCCATCCACCGATTTTTCCTTGTTTTTTGGATTTTTTTCATCTATAAACATTGCTGTTACAGAATCCGCAAAAACTTTCCTGGTGTAAGCGGTTTTCGTTTAAAGTTATTTAAGGTGCACTATGCATAACATTGTAATATACGGAGGCGATACAGTCAATCCATTGTAGTGAGTTGAACTTCCGTATATTAATAACTGTAAAAACAACGAAGATATCATAAAAGTCAATCTTGTAGAGAATTTTCATAGCTACAACATTTTTTTAGTCCCATTTCGATAGGACTTGCGGTTTCCAAGCAAAATCGTGATAACCTAATACACCATTAAAAATGTCAACTTGAATCGCGATTTAAAACTTCCCAGGTGTAAGCACCTTCTATTTAAAGTTGGTTCAAGAGCACCGTGGGAGGCGATACAGTCAGTGCATTGTTCCAATGCAAAAATTAAAAAAAAAAACTACGAAAATACCATTAAGGCCAATCATGTTGAGAATATTCACGGCTGCAACATTTTTTAGAACCATTAGGATCGGACTTGCGGTTTCCAAGCAAAATCGTAAAAACCTAAAATAAACCTAAAAATTCGAAATTTGACCGGGATTTATTTGAAAACCCTTCGGTGATTTTTTTGTTTTTAATGTTAGCTCGGTCATGCTAGCTCCTTTAATTCAATAATTAAAAACTTTTATAAATAATGACCTTCGTCCTAATAAGACAGCAATAATTTTTGTTTCAAAATCCGCAACATTTCCCAGGTGTAAGCACCTTTCAGGTATGTCCCCACTAAAGTTCAAAATGTTCGCTTAAGTGCATTTAAAGGGTTATTCGAGGACCTTTTTATAAATTTATATAAATTTATATTAAAGGTACTCCTTGTAGTCGTGATTACATCGATATAACGTTTTTCGTAGGCAAGTTCAAGCTTCCTGACATAATTGTCCAAAAGATTTAAACAAATTCTACTGTGATCAACTTGCTGCTGTGCGCTATAGCGAGTAAATCACTTTGGTCCAACTTTAGCACATAGTAATATTCCTCTCAAAGTTAAATCAAGTTCGAACTCTTTCTAGTAACTCCCTCCCTAAACATTTTCGCATAATTGTAGTTTAAGGGTTGTTCGAAGATTGTTGGGATTTCTCGGGGCGGCACTGTCTTACCTGCCTACGTAATTCATCTTTTTTATGATATTACTAGCAGACCACGGTCCGCGTTGCTGACCCGTCGTAATGAGTTTTAATGACAACTTTTTATGGACTTTATGCTTGACAATTCAAAAATATTTATTTTCTACCTCACTTCTTCGGTCCATTGTCAAATCGAGGAGAATTTTAAATTTATCAACAGATTTTGTCTGTAACCTTTCGTTTTTCTTACGGACTGTCGGATTTTTCGCCTATTGATGCTGTTTAGGATTTGTTATCGTTCGTGTCCCCTGTCTTTATCCTAAAGCGATCTAATTATAAAAATTAAAAAATGGTTAAGTCGAATTCTTCCCCTTATAGAGATTTATATGTTTTAGTTTTTCATGGCTGATGGACCGTTGAACGTCACCATTTGAGGAAATTTGTTAATATATCGTTTTTCTTGATCGGAGGCGCAACCACCGTTTCCTCGAAAATTAATTTGCAAGCCGGTGCACTCATAAATTTTGCAAATATAGCGATTATAAACCAATAGGCTCCCGAAATTCGTCTGATCTATAGCACATTGGACCACGCGATATTCCTGAGCATTTTCTGAAAATTGCATGAAATTAGGTTCAGTAGTTTTGGAAAAATACTGTATTGAAAAGAGTGAGTGCGCTTTGTCAGTTTTCAAGATATAACATATTTAAAAAGGCGGCGTAGTCAGGTATTTTGGCTTCAAATATGTACCTAGGGTATACACAACAACGGCAAACATTGAGCTTTTGCTTCAAATTTGATAACATTTAAAAAAAAAAAAAACAGGCGTGGTTGGGCCTTGAGGCCCCAAAGAAGTACTACATTGTAGATTAATCCGTAAATGTTTAAACCGATACATGTGTAATTTTTGCAAATATAGCTGTTTTAAAAATATCGCATAGGAGAGGTACCCCGCACCTCTGGAATTCAATAAAATATGTAGCCTGTTTTCGGGGACCATCCCTGTACATTCCCTAACAATATTAGGAAAATCGGTTTAGTAGTTTTTGCATAAAATTTAAATTGGAATGAAATTTGAAAAAAGTGGGCGCGGTAACATTTTCTTTCCATACACACCTGAGGTGGGTTATGACGGCATTTGATTTTTATTCATAAAGATATGGCGTTCCTGTAAATATGGCAAAATGAAATTCCCCGCCCCCTTCGAAATTCAAGAAAATGTGCATCCTATTTGTAGCGTAAAAGTGGGCGTGACCAAATTTTCTTTACATGAAAACCTAAGTCGGGTTATGACGAACATTTCACAAAAAGAATTATCCAAATCGGCTCAGTTGTTCTCAACTGATGCCATTACCAACGGACGACATTTTTTTATATAGTTTTTATTTATATTTTTTATATATTTTTATTTATATAGTTTTTTATTTTTATGTACTTTTCTCTACTATAAAATCCTTGTCTATTTTTTTCGTTTTTATCTTTTTTAACTGTAATTCCGTACTTTTAATTCCTCTTTTTAAAATGTTGTTAAAACTTAACTGTACTATTAATGTAAACAAATTAAAAATAGATTACAGATATGACTTTGAATGAAGTTACAAATATAATAATGAAATAAAGGTTTTGCCGGTTTTGCCAACTCTAAACTTCTTTTCCCTAATCACTTTTTAATTAATTTAAATCATTTACTGAGAGAGAAAATGTTCCCATTCAAATGTAACATTTATATACACAATTCCATTGACAAAAGATTATGATGATGTTCTTTTCACAATATGTACGAGTATGTATGTTTCCGTTACTGTGGCAACAAACGCTGCAAAACCCCTTACAGTCATCCGGCCATGGTTATGATTTACGGAGAGGAAAGGGGTACGACCATAGAATGGAAATAACTGCAACGACACAAGAAAGATATTAACAGTTACTACAAACTTTTGCTATGACGGCAACGACCTCCCAGTGATCCAGTAATGAAGCTGATATGCACATACACCCACACACACACACACACATCCACTCACCCACACAAAAAATAACAAGCGGGGCATCTGGTCTTTTAGTTGAAAGCAGTAATTACTGTTTATGCCACCTGCTACCTGTTTTATCATTGAATCTTGTGCGCTTTTACTGATGACAATGATAATGGCAGTGCTAAACTTTGTAAAACGCCAGCAAAACAAATCGTGGAAGTCAGCAGGAGTGCCAGTAAGTAGCAGCAGCAGGAGCGAGTGGTGGTAAGTGTAATACCAGGAATAGCAAATTTCAACATTAGTGGGAAAACAGGAGAGATGATAGTAGCCCATTTGTTAAATACTTCATAATTAAAACACCAGACGGCGGCTATGTCACACACATACTTTGTGGGAGTGCTACATGGAGTAGAGGTGGAAGTTCCTGGACATGGTGGCAAACAGAGAATACAATGTGCATACATGTTGCTGACATGTTACAAAACAAAGGGGAATAGAGAAACATGTAATAGTTTCGTTAATAGAGAATTTTGTTCTTTTTCCCCAATGCAGTTGACAATTACTAAAGTACAGTGTGCGCTAATGAAATTAGGGAGAAAATTATATACAAACTAGCCGACCCGATCCGTGTTGCTGGCCCTTGAAATAGTTTGATGTTACCTTTTCTTATGTCAAAATTATATTTTTCTGGCATCGCTAATAAGACGGGATCTGCAAGTGACTTAAAATAAAAAATCTTCAGAAATGTTGGTGTCGATATGGAATTTTAACATTTAAATATATAAGATTTACCACATTCAGAATATTTTAAATAATGGCAACTTACGTAATTAAAAGTATTTATGGAAAGATCTATTATGGTTACAAAACAATGAATTAAAATCATACATTTGCCCATACTGTTACCAATATCCTCAGAAAACTCTCCCTCCCTTTGTCCTAATCTACTTTGAATATTCAATTATTCCATGAATAAAATATTTCTAACAACAGATGCACAACAGCTCAAATAATTGAAATAAATGTCCAGCTAATGAGGGAATAAATGAAAAAGTTTTTCCATCAATGAATTTCAAAATGTTCTTAAAGCTCCGAACTCTGAGCAGCTTTAATATTCAACACATATTTTAAAAAAAAATCCAATTTTCTTATTTTGGTGTTGAAGCAAAGAAAAATATGACATAGCTTTGGGATATTTTTCATTTACACTTTTTGAGTTTTGTTGTCCACCTTCTGTGACACTCACACAATTTAGAATTTAATTTCCTTTGCATATCCTTAGGAAATGCTTTTGTGTAAAATACTTACAGACACACGCACACACACACACCTCGTTTAGGAAGCTATATATTTTTCTTAGCACATAATGTTTAGTCAAGGGAAAGGTGATACAAATATGTTTTGTTTATTTTTTTTTTTTTTGTAGGTAGTTCTTTAAATTGGGTCAACTTGGGCTTTCGAGAATAGAGGCCTTTTTATACGCCTAGCCTTATGCCTAAGGAGGGTTTGGTAACATTGATGAGAACAAAAAAAGTGTATGATAAAAAATTAGGAATGTTCAGTAAAATGCAGTTTAAAAACCTTCATTCCAAATCGTTTCAAAACTTCAGTTAAGAACTTCTGGACCGATTTGGATAATTTCATTGCGAAATATTCGTCATAGTCCAATTAAGATTTTTACGGAAAGAAACATTGACCACGCTAGCTTAAGGCTAAAGCTATATTTGTAATAATTTCGAATGTACCGGTGTCTTGGAGGGAGCCTAAAATCCTGACCACGCCCATTTTTATTTTTATACCCTCCACCATAATGTGGACGGTATAATTAAATTTGTCATTCCGTTTGCAACACATAGAAATATTCATCGGAGACCCTATAAAGTATATATATTATTGATCAGGGTAAAATTATAAGTCGATATAACTATGTCCGTCGGTCCGTCTGTTGAAATCAAGATACAGCTCGCAATTTTAAAGAGAGAGCTTTGTAAGTTGGTACTGAAGTTTTTATTACTACTAGGATGTTTGGTATTGCAAATGGGTTATATCGGTCCACGTTTTGATACAGCCCTCATAGAACGGTACCACCCGATTTTCGGTATTTTGAAGGTTTTAGCCTCATTATCACATCGAAATGGCTGAAATTTGGTACTTAGTCTTCGTTGGGTATATAAAACATTTTCCCAGATATTTGTCGGTATAGGTCCACGCCTTCATTTAGCCCCCATAGAACGGTACCTCCCGATTTTCGGTATTTTTAAGGTTGTGGCCACAATAATCCAACGAAATGGTTGAAATTTGGTATTTGGTCTTCATTTGGGGTATCAAACTTTCCATATGAAATTTGTCGGTATAGGTCCACGCCTTCATTTAGCCCCCATAGAACGGTACCTCCCGATTTTCGGTATTTTGAAGATTGTGGCCACAATAATCCACCAAAATGGCTGAAATTTTGCACTTGGTATTAACTTGGGGTATTAAACGTTCCATATGAAATTTGTTGGTATAGGTCCACGCCTTAATATAGCCCCCATAGAACGGTACCACCCGATTTTCGGTATTTTGAAGGTTTTAGCCTCATTATCACACCGCTACGGCTAAAATTTGGTACTTAGTCTTCGTTGGGTGTATAAAACATTCTCCCAGAAATTTGTCGGTATAGATCCACGCCTTCATATGGCCCCCATTAAATGGTGCCTCACGATTTTCGGTATTTTGAAGGTTGTGGCCACAATAATCCACCGAAATAGCTGAAATTTTGCATTTGGTCTTCATTTGGAGTATTAAACTTTCCATATGAAACCTGTCGGTATAAGTCCACGCCTTCATATCTCCCCATAGAACGGTACCTCCCGATTTTCGGTATTTTGAAGGTTGTGGCCACAAAAATCCACCGAAATGGCTGAAATTTGGCATTTGGGCTTCATTTGGGGTATTAAACTTTCCATATGAAATCTGTCGGTATAAATCCACGCCTTAATATGGCCACCATAGAATTGTACCTCCCGATTTTCGGTATTTTGAAGGTTGTGGCCACAACAATCCACCGAAATGGCTGAAATTTGGCATTTGGTCTTCATTTTGGGGTATTAAATTTTCCATATGAAATCTGTCGGTATAAGTCAACGCCTTCATATGGCCCCCATAGAACGGTACCTCTCAATTTTCGGTATTTTGTAGAACGCTATATTTGGAAAAATTTTGGGCATATTGCCTTCAAAATAATAATAATTGTTCCACAAACATCCCAGACGGGACAAGGGAGAATTCTCTCATGTCAATGAGTGCACCCCGATTCATATTAGTTCATGATATGGAACTTACTATTTATCGGCGTGTCTAAGACACCACTTGTAGAGAAGTTTTACATGGCTGAAATACTCAGGAAATGTCGCCAACATTACTGAGGGGTATTTTGGCACCGTTTAAAAATGTTTGATATTGCCTGGCCGGGGAATGGAACCCACGACCTTTAGCGTGCAAGGACGGGTGTGCATACCATTGGTGGCACCCTTGGCACGTCTTCAAAATTATTTTGCGGAAAAATGGCGATTGTATATTAGAATTTAGGTACTTCGGGCAAAAAGACCCGACCACGCCTACTTTTTAAAATATGTTATATCTCATATAGTACTATTGAACCGTTTTTCATGAAATTTGCAGCAAATGTTCAAGGTTTGAGTGGTAATGTATATTGCTTGGTATGTATATTGTTTCTTGTTTTTCAACAAGAGAACTGATGAGGATCTGTGGCGAGATCCGAAACTATAGTCTTCCCTACCTTACCCCTTGGTATACATCGCCAATTTTTCCCACTAATAAATTAAAGTTGTTTTAATAAAACATTAGAACAACGACTATGGGATTAAGCCTGACTATTTTGAAAAGCAAAATATAAGTCGCCATCCCAAATTAAAAAACCCAAACCTAATGGTATTGTATATTTTTATGAATTTCAGAGGAGGTGGCGTACTTTAGTCACGTCCTTTTTTATACCCTCAGCCTTTGGGCTAACGAGGTTATATACACTTTGATACGGCAAAAAATGTGCCTCATCGAAATTGCGGTTTTAGACCCCAAGTATGTTTGGACAAAATTAGTTTCAGCCAATTTGAAGTCGATATAGTATATTTTTATGAATTTCAGAGGAGGTGGCGTACTTTAGTCACTTTGATACGGCAAAAAATGTGCCTCGTCGAAATTACGGTTTTAGACCCCAAGTATGTTTGAACAAAATTAGTTTCAGCCAATTTGAAGTCGATATAGCCATGTCCGTCTGTCTGGCTGGCTGGTGCGCACAATAACTCTCGAATGGGTCAATCGATTGGAACCAAATTTTGAGTATCATAATACTTTGTCCTAACTTAGCTTAAGTTCAGACACTCCTTTAGGTACCTCCCACAAAAGTTCAAAATGTTTCTGTAAAATGATGTGAATGATAACTCTCGAAGAGAGCAATCAATTTGGTCCAAACTTTGCACATCGTATTATTTATAAGCTCCACTCTTGCGGCTACCTTCTACACAAAATTCGGATAAAGTGAAGTTTAAGAGTTCCTCTGGAAT
Source organism: Musca autumnalis (assembly GCF_047663935.1). Lineage (NCBI taxonomy): Eukaryota > Metazoa > Arthropoda > Insecta > Diptera > Muscidae > Musca > Musca autumnalis. The sequence continues at coordinate 206,547 of NW_027411944.1, forward strand.
CGTTTTGATTGTTTTTCAGCATTTATCCTTGCGGGTTCCTTTACGATGGTACAATTTGTTTCGGGCGCAAGTCCATTCTTCTTGAGATAATGGTCTAAAAGCTTCAAGCAAACCTGACTGTACCAAACAAAATGGGGCATCCGCAAGGTTACTCTCGGAGTATTATTTCAGTATTATTTCATCTAGTTATGTATCACGTCGCAATATGGACTATATTGGTCAAGTCATTCGGGTACCTCCCACACAAAATTTGGGAAAGGTACACTTTAATAGCTCTTCTCTGATCGTTTTGGATTTTGTTGCAAAACGCTCTTACGAAAAAAGTCTGCCGGGTGGGTGGTACGTAAGATAACCCTCGAAGGGAGAAATCGATTTTGTCCCAACGTTGTACATCGTATTATTTCCTACAGCCTCGAATTATGCCCAACTATTGACTACATAGGACCACTCTTTCGGGTACCTCCCACACAAAGTTTGGAAAGAATGCAGAATAATGACTCGTCCAAGGTTGAGGGTATATCTCAGTCGGCAGAGTGGGCTGATACTTTCTTACTTGTTTATATTCAAAATTTATGGCCACATCGGTTTGAGCATTAATTTTCGAAGAAGTGACTCCGACCCAAGCCACTTAGTTGGAGCCAAAATATCCAACCACTCACACTTTTTCTAAATATGCTATACCTTGAAAACTGGTGACCACGCCCACTCTTTTCAATGCTTCCAAAACTACTGAACATAATTTCATGAAATTGTCAGGAATGCCCAATTTTGAAAATATACTATATAGTTTTTGCAGATTAATTTGCGAGATAACGGTGGTTGTGCCTACGATCAAATGTTCTTAGTTGAGGCCCGTAGTGCCGACCACGGCTACTTTTATGTTATATCATATGTTATATATCTAAACCGATGTCCATTAAATTTTCTGGAATGTGTCGTAGACATTAACTTCGGAGGTGGAACGGTATTTTTACAAATTACCTTAAAAGGTGAGGTACAACGGAAAAAAAGCGTAGATCTGCCCATCACTAATAAAAAGCTAAAAAAATACGTCACAACTAGAGGTAGAATTCGAATTATTTTTTTTTTTAATTTTATAAATATATGGCGTTAGGATATATATAGAAAACAGGTACGATTAGCAATCCTAAATAGTCTCATTGGGCAGGAAAAATCCGACCAAGTCCATTAGAGAAAAAATGATTGCAGATAAAATTTTTTGATACATTTAAAACCCTCAATGAATAAATCGGTTTTACAATGAACCCGAAAAAAAGGAGGTTGAAAATAACTAATTTTGAATTGTAAGAAGCACACGAAGTTGCCATTAAAAACAAAACGACGGGCCAGCAATGCGGATTCGGACTACTGGTTTTTCTATAAATATTATCTCCGAAGCTCTTAAAACACTTACAGCCCAATTATCATAAGCGAATCTTGATAATATTTTCACCGAACTTTCCAATCCAATGTAAAACCAGGTGACAACGTTGTATGCGGGCTTCAGTAAACCACAGGTCCCTACGACTCATAATCAACCCATACTACCCACGAACATAAGACGATTTTTTGCAAAATCATACGTCTTTCACATTATTAATAAGGTTACGTTATAGTGTCCATATTTTGCGCAGCTCGATGTCGACATTATTTTTGTAGAATAAGTTCTTGTAAAATAACTTCGGCACGTAACATCCGCAAACAAAAACAAGTGAGCAAAGCCTATAGTCGGGACGGTTCCGGGTTTGTGATACCACACATCCCCTGTGCGCAAGTTTTTCATGACAGTTTTTTTAGAAATTTAAATTTGGTACAATTTGGATATGGGTGAACGGATAGAGCTCTAATCCTAAATTTGGAATAAAGATTACTGTGGGAGTGTAGGATTGAGGATGTTTTGGAAATTCTGCTTATGGTACTAAATTTGGTACAATTTGGATTGGGGGAACGAATTATAGCAGGAAACTAAAAATTTGGAACTAAGATTACGGTTAGAGTGTAGCATTCAGATATAGAGGTAGTTTTGGAAAGTCGTACCTATGTGTACGAAAAATACTAAATGGTACTAAATTTAATACAACTTAGATTTGGGTAAACTGATAGATCTGGACTCCTGAGATTTATGCTGGAGTATAGAATTGAGTTAGTTTTGAAAATTCGTACCTACGAGTACTAAGAAATAATAAATTGTACTAAATTTGTTACTATTTGGATTTGGGAGAACGGATAGAGCTGGAATCCTGAAATTTGGAATTAATATTGGTATTGCGGTATAGGATGTTGAAAATTCGTACTTATGGAGACGAAACGTACTATATGGTACCAAATTTGGTAAAATTTGAATAAGGGTGAACGGATAGAGCTTGAATCGTGAAATTTTGAATTAAGGTTACTGTGGGTGTGTAGGATTGAGGATATTTAAGAAATTCGTACTTATTTCTACGAAGTGTACTAAATTTGGTACAATTTGGATGAATGGATAGAGCTGGAATCCTGAAGTTTGGAACTAAGATTGATATTGGGGAGTAGAATTGATGCAGTTTTTGAAATTCGTACTTATGGGTACGGAAGTACTAAATTGTACAGAAAGAGCTCGAATCCTGAAATTTGTAATGAAGATTACTGTGGGTAGATTACTGTAAGTGGTACAAAGCGTACTAAATGGCACTAAATTTGGTACAATTTGTATTTGAGCGAACGCATAGAGCTGGAATCCTGAAATTTGGAATTAAAATTTATGTTGGGCCATACGACTAAGGAAGTTTTGAAAAGTCATACGTATGGGCACGAAACGTACTGAGTGGTACTATATTTGGTACAATTTGGATTTGATTGAACGGATAGAGCTGGAACCATGATATTTGGAATTAAGATTAATGTTGGAGAGTAGGACTAAAGGAGTTGTAGAAATTCGTACTTGTGGGTACGAAAAATACTAAATTTAACTAAATTTGGTACAATTTTGAGCTGGAATCTGTATTTTTTGAGTTAGTGGTGTGTAGCAAAGTCACACGTTGGACGTGTTTTATAAAAAAGGTACCCTAAATTTACGAAAAAACATTAAAGCAGTCCAAATGTAGTATCGGGTATAGGAACAGAGTTGGAATTCTAAAATTTGTTCTTAGAGTCACTGTTGGTACATATGTGGTGTTAAGATAGGGAGATAGTTTTGGAAATGCATACTATGAGAAGTTCTAAATGGTATAGAATTGGTATAATTATAATAGGGAGATAGTTTTGGAAATGCATACTATGAGAAGTTCTAAATGGTATAGAATTGGTATAATTTGTTATTGTTTAAAAGGGTTAGCAGGAATTTCTGAAATTTTAGGAGGATGTTTCGGAAATGCATACTTATGTATTTATATGTAAATTACTATTATTAAGCTTGGAAGAACCGATAGAGCTGGAAATGAGATTCGCGGTTGGTATAAATGGCTGATATAAGAATGTATTTTTTAAGATTATACCCAGGTGTAAGAAAAGTACTAATTTTGGTACCATTTTATTATTGCATGAACGAATACATAAAGTTTTTTATAAAAATGCTTAAAAATTCTGAAATTTGGTATGCGGTTCGCTGATGGCTGAACTTGTATTGGAAATACCTACTATAAGGCTACAAAAAGTTATTTGTTTTTTATATCATTTCAGCATGGTTTAGATCTGGATATATGTAGCTCCCATATATGTATATTGGACAGATACTTTTAATTAAATGTGGAAAATGTGACGCAAGTTGGTTTAGAAAAAGTTTCGCCATATTATATCAACATGACTTGGATTATTTCCGATATTACTGTCCAAAATGGGATGATGGAAAATTTCGGATAAATTTTATGAAAGGGATTTACGCCTATATAGCGTATCTGCCAAAGAAAACGTACTCATCTTTGATCTAAAATACACAATACTTGAAACTTATAATTTCCATTTGTTGCGGATTCGCCCCTCTGTACTATGAAGGCCCTTCTTTTCAATATATTTATAGGCCGACATTTCTGTCCATTTCAATATTAATCTCATTCTATAATCTTTTTTTTTTCTCTCATATAATCTATGTATGTACTACTTCTCTAGTTTACTTTTAGTTTCCTGGACATTCTGCACAATAATCACATCATGTATTAGGAACGGGACAAGTTAAAAAAGCAAACATCATTTCTTTTACTCTTTTAGTTTTTTCGTTTTTTTTTTCTTTTATCTTTTGTAAAATAGTCCACAGACACATATACACACGCATAACAAGGAGATTTAACATCAACACGTATTTAAGAAGAAAAAGACCCTTGTCAGACGTAACATAATGATACTTACGGCCTTGTTTTATAAACAAACATTTATTTACGAAGACATGGAGTGATATGTGTACGGTATGTAATAACTATGTTGACATTAGAGTGACCGAAATAATATGTAATGTTTAAAACAATGTATTGATATTTTGTGAAAATTTAAAATTTCTGTAATATTTATAAGAAAGAATTTAAAACAGAAAGTTTTCAATGTTTTATTTTTGCTTATACTTTTTTTAAAGACCAAACTCGAACGTAGAGCATATTGCAAAGTTTATACGCCTACGTGTGTATGTGGTTCTGTACTATGCAGTAGTTATAAATAGTAAGCCTTAACTGCAGATATTATTACAATTGCTTACAGTGTTTTTTTTTCCATTTGGTTAACTTGCAATAAGGACATTTTTTCTAAAATTCCCTGGATTGGAAAACCCTACCCTTCGAGATGCACCACATGATAAGGAATGACTAAAATAATGATATGTTCATATTTGGTCTTCCAGGAAAACCTATTCAAAGGAGGCTCTGTAAACATTCGTAAAATGCGAACCCTAATGTGAGAACACACACACATACAATTTTTAATCGGACTAGATACTTCCATATAAAAATAATCAACTAACACAACCGTAGACAACAAGATACATTTTTAAGTAAACAAAATGAAAATAGCTATTGGATGTGTGGTCTTTCAAGTAGAAATTTTATTTGAATAAATTCAATTTAATATTAAATAGACAAAAGCTTTAATTCTTTTATGACCAAAAATTTCCACTAAATTTAAAATATTCTGAACTAATATGGATTAATTATATGAAAGTACCAATGGGAATCCCAAATTCCAAAATTTGAATCCACGTCCTCGAAAAACATATGAAAAATGTTATTACGACGTGTTAGCGTTCTCAGCCAGGTTACATAATTTGTTGATTACATAATTTGGTGGTTGTGTGGGTTCGAATCTTCGGCTTTCCCTTTTTATGTGCATCTTCTATCATCAAGCTCAACAACAACGAGCAAATTAATAAAAACCCAAATTTTAGTTAATTCGGTCAGCTAAAAATTTGAAAATACATGAAATGGATTATGTATATGGGGCCATACCAAAACATCGGCCTGACTTTGAACCCCAAATTCCATCCAAATACTTCAAATATGGTGGTTCCCTTTATAGCAAGTATATTGGGAGAAAAGGAGAGAGGAGGAACTTCATTTCCGCAGAGAGAAATGGAAAAACAGGAGTGTGAAAATATCGAGATGTAAAATTCTACCAAAGAGTGAAACATCAAATTGATGGCTTTGGTACAGGCACATCCTCCTGTAGTAGGTAATTTGGTAAAATGAGGTAAAGACAGCAATAAACCGGCGGGAGGAGGCGATGGTCTATTAGCTGAGCTGTTTAAAACCGAAGGCGGCATGCTGATAACATCTAGTTAGCACCTTCTGGCAGAAAGAATGCGTACCTAATGATTGGAACCTGAGCATCCTGTGTCCCGTCCATAATAAAGTGGATAAGAATGGGTGTTCTAATTATAGGGGCGTACATCTACTCCCTATCGCTTATAAAATAGTGTCAGGGATATTGTGTCTATAGTCATTGGCCATTCCAATGTGGCCTGTCAAATTCACCAATGACCAGATATTTTCCCTTCGGCAAATCCTAGTAGACAAAGGAGAGGGCACAATATACACCAATAGCCACATGTGTCTTGCTTATAGAGTTGGGTAATATAGTTCCTAGTTCACTGTATTAGTTTCAAAACGTATGAGTAACGTCATAAAATATAACGTGTGATATTACGTATACACAATTTGTTAATACAAATGATGTGGGTCATTGGAACGGTCGATCAGTAAAATAAATAATTAATATCTTTTAGAAGGTGAAAGGACAGTCAGCTAAAGTGGATCTGATAGTAAACGGCTACAAGACCAAGTTGATGGTGTCGACCCGAAATGGATCCATAGAACTCAGATCAACTGTGCTAGTTGGTTCATATAATTTGTAACGACCAAAAGTCATAATATTCATTTTTGGTCACATTTGTAATACTGCTTTTACATTTTTAATTTAAATACATTTTTAAATATTAACGGTCGAACAATCCACCTAGCGAATATCGTCCGCATCAACACTTGAATGAAGGACAACGACCTCTGGCGGTTACTAGTGTTATCACAGTGACATTGCTTTGTACCACTGACAGTACCAATGCCTGTAAACATTGTCCGTGAAAAGAAACTGTTGGATGGAGGGATCAGCCGAAATGGTATAAAAGGAGGTGTTGTTCACACAATCGGGGCGAAGGTGGCGATTGTCACATGTCTACTTATATTTAATTAGCAGTAAGTCATGCTTTATAGTCATAAGATGATTTTCAATAAAAAATAGCCATAGCCAAAAACCGAAAAATCGAAACAATCTGACCGCACCTTAACCGTGTCAGAACAGTGTCACCACGTTTCATCTTGTAAGCATCGAGCAGCGGTGGTGTCAAAACTGCCACCATCACCATTCATAGTTATATTCATTATATAAACGCCGTCGTCAACAGAACTCGTTGTCATCGGTTCGCTGTTTTGCTGAAGCTGCCACCATCACAACTCGACGTCATCGGGGTGTTGCTGCCGTTTTATATTGTGATAAGCCCCAACTTCAACGTCATAGGATTACATAAAATCTTAAGTATGAACTAGTAAGAGAAGGCTATACGAGGCCGACCATAAAATTTATTTTATATGATTGCGACACGTTATGTATTACCATCTTTATTTTATAAAGGAAGGACGGACAGTTTACTTAAAAAATTAAAATTTTTATTAGGAAAATAAAAAAAATAGCAAAGGTAACATAACTTGTTTTTTGCGACTTTTACCGGATTCTGAAAGTACAATGTCCATGGATGATTAAAATCGAAAAACAAAGTAAATAATTACTTATATATTATATTATTTAATATAACACTATGCAACAAAATGGATGTGAAAGTCTGGGGAAGAGATAATTTCTTTTGGGGATGGATGTCCTTGGTGAGAATATTAAGAACACCGAAGGACAGATCCGCCGTGAGTCGAACTTCCGCGTTAGGGCGTGTATTAATATTTTCCAGGAGACCCTATAAGCCCTCAAGAATTAGCGTTATATCTTTGTTAGCTGTTGCTTTAGCTTATTTTTGAGATGACAGGTCTTCATTCAAATCAAATGAGGACTATTTTCGTAGAATACTTCGACCTTCTAACTCGCTTCCTCCAATGTCCTATTCGTCCTTTATTTTAAGAGTCGCTATAAAAGTACCACAAGATGACGTCTTTCAGCTTCGAAATGTTCTGCAGAAATGTCGCTCAGAAAATTTAAGGTATGGCTCTCATTGACAATTTTATCGCGTTTTCATGGTCGTTTTGTGCAGTTACCCTGTTTTTGTTGAGAAACTAACTCAAACTTTTTGTATATTCGTGACAGAACATACAAAAACACAAAACACAGTTTTTTCTGATGGAAGCGAGTTAGAAGGTCGAAGTGTTCTACGAAAATAATCCTCATTTGATTTGACTGAGGACATGTCATCTCAAAAATAAGCTAAAGCACCGGTATAACGCTAACGCACAAAGATATAACGCTAATTCTTGAGGGCTTATAGGGTCTCCAGCAAAGTATTCATCACGTCATAACGCGGAAGTTCAACTCACGTCGGATTTGTCCTTCGGGATTTTTAATATACTGACCAAGGGCTTTTATCTCCAAAAAGAATTATCTCTATCCCAAAATTTGTGTTCACAGTGTAATAAGCGGTTAAAGTTCACTTGTTTGGTTTTTAGGTTTTCACGATTTTGGGATAAGGACAATGTTGTAGCAGTGGAAATTTGCTACAAGATTGGCGTTTATAATATTTGCGTGGGGTTTATTGTTTGTATTTTTTTATTTGTTTTTTTTTCATATAGAGCTTTAAATTGGGACAATGCACTGCCTATATCGCCTCCATATAAAACTATGTCATGCATGATGCGCCTTAACTAACTTTAAATGAAAACCGCTTCACCTGGCAAGCTTTTGAAGAAATTAACAAACAAAAAAACTCTGGAGGAATTTTAAAATAAATGGCGGTCAAAAATCACATTTCAAGGCAATTCCTATCGAAATGGGACTGAAGAAAATGTTGTAGAGACTTTGAACTGTTACAACACTTTGTGTAGTCCCATTTTTATAGGACTTGATGTTTTAAAGCAAAATCAAAAAACCCTAAAAACCCCAAAAATATGAACTTTGACCGCGATTTATTTAAAAAGTCTTTCGGCTATTTTTGTATCCTACACCACAATGTGGAAAGCACGAAATTTTCCTCGTAGATACCAAAATTCATATCTCGACGAGATGAAGCGATTTTTGAGATATTTATGTAATCATTAAAAATTGTAATCAAACTTCAGGCTGCAATTATGGACCAATCTTCAAGAAATTTTGTATGGAGGTCGGGTTCAGATTCGGGCTTGGATTTGCGAGTTGTATGTATACTACAGGATTGCTCTTATGTCATTATACCCTCAGCATTTATGCTAATGAGGGTACATACACTTTCATACGGGCAAAATGTGCCTTATCGTAATAATGGTTTTAGACCCCAAGAATGTTTAGACGAAATGCGTTTCAGACAATTTGAAGTTTATTCAGCACTGTCCGTCTGGCTGGCTGGAGCGCACGATAACTTTCGAACGGATCAACCGATTCGTTTTAAAATGTGGCTTTCGTAATATTATGTCCAAACTTAGTTAAAGTTCGGAGATGGGTTTTTGTTGTAATAACTTGTATTAACCGCCCCCCCATACGACGGTACAAGTTTCATGTGGGGCAATCCCATACTTCTTGAGAAAACAGCCAAAAGGTGTCAAAATTTAGTTTCAGTTCAAAGATTGGCAACAAATTCCTGTACTTCCTCCAATATTTAAACAAGTAAAAAAGTATCAGTCGGCTTTGTCGACAGAAATGTACCCTCAGCCTTTGTGGATAGAAACACTTTTCTTCCCAAAAAAAAAAATTATGTATTTAGGGGGGTTTTCAAAATTTTGGCCGTATGCACCGACAAAAGTATAGATAGGATTAAATCTCAAAAATTTGCGGGGATATCGATAGATAGGGCTTTTTTATCACACTAGCCTGCGAAAACAATAATATAGATATATTCGGTAATATATTCGGTTGGAGCCCTCCAGCCACTACATATGGTGCCATAGGGGTTTTTTACAACTTTCGGTCTATTTTCTCAAGAAGTATGGACTTGCCCCTGAAAAAAAAACTTTTACTGCCGTAATTGAGGCAGCGAGTGCAAGTTGCTTCAACAAAAAACAAATTGATTCGAGAGCAGGTCTTAAAGTGAAATTATTCAAAATTTTGTGTGGAAGGTACCCGAAGGAGTGGACAAATATAGTCCATATTCGAACCTGATATATATTTGGTAGATGTTTTAGGATGTGTAAAGTATGGACTAAATCGGTCACTTTTGTGGGGGAGGTACTTGAAGGAGTGGACCAATATGACTTATCTTCGAACTTAAACTAAGTTTGCACAAAATATTACAAACACCAAATTGTGGACCGAATCGGCAGATCCGTTCGAGAGTAATCTTGCGCTCCATCCACTACACACGGTGTCATAGGGATTTTTTGTGCCTTTCATGTTATTTTCTCAGGAAGTATAGACTTGCCCCTGATGAAGCTTATACCGTTATATGGAAGGCAGTGAATGCAAGTTGCTACAACAAAAATCAAAGCGATTTGTGAACAGGTCCTAAACTGAACTTTTCCGAAATTTTGTGTGGGAGGTACACGAAGGAATAAACCGATTGAGTCCATATTGGAACCTCATCTAAGTCTGGTTGAAATTTCACGATGTGCAAAGTATGGACCGAATCGGTGACTTCCTTCAAGAGTTATCGTGCGCAAAAATTTTTCGAACATTTCCGTACTTTTGTGGGGGAGGTACCGGAAGGAGTAGACCGATATAACCCGTCTTCGAACTTAAACTAAGTTTGGACAAAATATTGCGAAAGCCAAATTTTGGACCAAATCGGTTCATCCGTTCGAGAGTTATCGTGCGCACCAGCCAGCCAGACAGACAGACGGACGGGCATCGCTAAATCGACTCCAAATTGTCTGAAACCCATTTCGTCCAAACATACTTGGGGTCTAAAACCATTATTTCGATGGGGCACATTTTGCCCGTATGAAAGTGTATATGGGAAATGTTGCCAATTATTTCATATTCCATTTCCAAAAAATTGAATTTTTTCTTTTCGCGCTACATTAACGATTTTTGGTACATAGGTTAAGAAAAAATTCCCCAGTACAAATCCGCTGGCGAGCAAATTTTTGGTTGTTGCGGACAAATGTTATAGCGGTTTTACTTCTGCTTTTAAGAAAAAATTATTATAAAAAAGCTAATTATTTTATTGAGCACAATTGTCACTAAAAAGTTATCACGAAGTGACGTCATTAAGTAGATTGCATAATATTTGTAAAATGTTACTCAGCATTCACGGAATTTACAAAAAATTGACAAAATCTTAAATGTAATCCGAATTTTTTTAAAATATAGGTCCATTTACCCGTCAAAAATTACAAAAAAGTAACAGTTTTAAATAAAGACTTCACGGCGAATCAAATGAGACCAAACTTATAATCAACGGGAGAGTAGTTAGGATATTATAGCCAAAATAAGCACATATTTGTGTTACAAAAAACTAATTTTGGTTTGGAATAATAGTTTTCACATGCATTCTAGAGTCGAAAATATTGGAAAAATTCTATAGGAGTACTTCTTTTATTTTTCTTGAAACTCTCAAGAAAATGGGCGGATTTTGCTTTACCTACATTCACATAGAAGGTTTCCCATTGAGGAAAGTTATCGGGTTGATGAAATAAATCATTAGACTTCTTAAACCTAAATAGAGTTCAAATAAACCGCTTTAACTTATATGCATTATTAAAATATGTGTAAATCGCGTAATTATCAAAATCGTTTTGTCCGCATGTGATTTTCATGTACAGCAAGACCATATATTTTAATTTGTATATATTTTTCGAAATATAATTTGGACGCTAAGATGTAGCATCTTCTGCATCTTAGCATTAAAAACCTATAAAACATCGCTAATTGGCGCAAAGTTCATACAATTTCGTTCCGCATCCGGTTTTAGTGTCACCATGAAAATCTTCATCGATATATACCTATTTCAAGGCAATCAGTTAAGAACCGTGGATGTAGCATCACACACTATTTTTGGGATAAAATGAATGTAGTAAACTTATCAGTGAAGTTTTTAAATCTCTGTTTCCGCAAAAAGGAAGATGCTGCACTAGTTTTTTCATAGCAGTGCAAGCGGCCAACAGAACAAGCGATAAAATGCGCGATATTTTAAAAAAACACTATTAGGTGATTTTCCTACCTTCCTAGTAGATGGAATTTCACGAGTATAGATTTATTAGATCCGCAACGTAAAAATCAAAAATTAGCAATCAAGCACGAGTAAATCGAATGACAATTGTAAAAATTAGGCCCGAAAAATATGATTTTTAGAAATTTGTTCGCACAAAATTTTCGTATTTGGATACAGATTTCTCTGGAGCTGTGTAGACTACATTCACGACACATATATCAAATAAATCAGAATCCTGAGTTCTTCATTCCTATATATGATTTTTTGAAAAACCTGTTTGCGGAACGAAATTATAAGAAAATTTCAAAAAACACTTAAAATCTGGCTTCAAAATGTCAGCATCATTTAATGGTAGACGCAGATCAAATTTTGAAAAGTTATACATTGGTGGGATGATCCTTATTTAGTTGGCTTCTACTTTCACTTCGACAGGAAAATCGGGAATAATGCGGTTTAATCACAAATCGAGAGAAAACAAAAAAGTCACGTTGGCTTCAAACCATTTTTACCCATTTTTTAACATAAATATAGCCACAGCTTCCACGCAAATCAACTTTGAAGACCCATATTTTTTGCCAAGTCTAAAAACATTTCATTTTATCCAAAAGCATTTAAATTGTACAATATACAACCACTATTGGCGAGTTATGAAGGGGTAAACCTTGGCTTCAACGATGTTAAATTTTCAATAATATTGTCCATATACCCTCGTTAGCATAAATGCTGAGGGTATAAAAATGTGATTAACATGGTATGCACAATATCCCTTGAACGGGGCAAGCAAATTTATCCAAACGTTGGATCTCCTAATAGTATATACAAATTTAGTTTATCTTCTAAAATGGGCGATATCGATCTTCTCTTTATGTTACCTCCCCCACAAAAGTTCAACAATTGTGTCGATCTATCCGTAGATGAAAGCTTTAATTCACATAGGTATATCTCTTTCGGCAAAGCCGACTGATACTTTTTTATTTGTTTTTCTTTATAATAGCGAAGATATCGTCGACATACTTAGTCAAAATTCTTGGATGCCGTCTGTATTGATGAATCCAGTAGCTTTTCCATCGCGATGTCAGGGGAAGCAGGAGAACTCATTGGTCTGTGTTTTGTTTATAGATCTTTTCGTCAAAGCTGAAGTATCGTGTATCCCCGGTACATATGATGTCCCATTTGTGCTCTGTAGCGTTTAGACTCTAAACTTTAGAGTTACATATAACGGAATACTTGGGAACAGGGATACCACGTCAAATGATATTAGGACTTCCCCCACGTTGATTTTAATACCTTAATTATATTCTTAAAGTCCTACATGTTATTAAAACAAGTTAGAAAGTATCAGTCAGCTGGCCGACGGAGATAAACCCTCAGCAAAATAGCTGCGTCGTAACAGGGACCACAAAGACAAAAAATGCAAAAAAATTTAAACAATCCGAGACGAGTCCTTAAACGGCGCTCTTTCCTAAATTTGTGTGGGAGTGTTTCGATGTAGTCCATATTCGGACGTAATCCAAATCTCTAAGAAATAATACGATGCACAAAATTAAGACCAAACCGTTTTTTTAACTAGTCAGTTTAGTTGACGTCGCGATAAATGCATGGAAGTAATATTTCCACATCCCTAGTTTGGAACAAATCGGTTAGTACCTTCTGGAGCTATCGTGCGAATAATCTTAGCGAAAAATTTTGAACTTTTGTGGGGGTAATTAACGGAAGGGGTAGACCGATAGGGTCCATTTTCGAACTTAAATTAAGTGTAGACAAAATTTACGAGACCTAAAATTTGAACAAAATAGGTTGATCCCTCGAGTGTTATCGTGCGCACCAGTCAGCGAGACAGACCGACGGACATGGGTAAATCAACTCCAAATTGTCTGAAATGGGTTTCGTCCAAACTTACTTGGGGTTTAAAACCATTATTTAGATAATCTCGTTAGCCTAAATGTTCAGGGTATAAACAAATATTACAAGAATTTTAGAAATAGTTTAAAAAACTGGGAATTCTTCTTTCATGATTTGAAAACTGTTCTATCATGATTGCAGTATTTTGTAACATGGAATGTAAATGTAGTTCTATGCAAGAAAATCACAACAACAACAAAAAGCACTTATATGTTAGGCAGTAGTTCAGTTATCTAACCGCTATATTCATGTTGGTTTTCAAGCTTATTTTCGTAGATTGCCGAAATATGTCTCCTAGAAATAAAATATAGACCAAAAATTGAATTTGGATATTTTTCTCACAAAAGTTCACCCGCTGAGAACAATCCGCTCATTATCCAAAATTGTTGGCATCTTCCTTGACCAAAATTCTTACCTCGTGTAAAAATTTGTCAGTATTAAACTATAACTGCGAACTCTAGCTTGGTTATGGTTACTGTTTACACACACATGAATCGAAAAATGGTATATAACATTGGGGGTCAAATATTTCGCGGTGTTACATGAGTTTTGAGCAAAACAAACTTATAATACCCTTCCCACATTGTGGAGTAGGGTATAAATAGACATTTTGTACTTGGTTTATTATTTTTAAATTTTGCTAATACAACAAATATTTAATCCTGCTTAAATGTTATGTTAAATGTTGAGTTGTTCATTAACTTTTATTTTCTATGTGCTTATTGCACTACAAAAGAGAATATAATTACAAAATATGGTTTGTAATTATATTCTTCTTAATTAATAATAAAAATGTCGGCACCTAATTTATTTGCATCATAAATCTCAAAAGAAACTGTCAATTTATTAAAATTACCCAAACAGACTTTATAATGTAATGAACTTCAGAATAAGGAAGTTCACTTCTTTAACAAATTTAAATAATAAAACTACTAGGCGAACGATTAAACAAATTAAAATTATATGCATTAAATTTCACTTTATAGGTTGACTTATGTGTCTCAAGGGATCTGCTGCGGTGGTCTATGAACAATACAAGTGGGTGGCTGACTCTACTTCTATTTTCTAACAATGCCGTTTTTCTTTCAAACAGCCCCGCCTCTGGTCATCATGAAAAACTTGATAAATTGTCAGCCTTCAAATTCTACCAGGGGGGACAAGGAAAGTGAAGAGAAATGGGTGTTGCTTTGAAGTGGTCACAATTTAACTCTGTTTATTGTGTATTGGTGGTGTCTATGAATTCATTTGTTCGTTCATTCATTCATTCGTTTTTATTCATTTTCCTCTAAGAGTCTCAGTTGGCTACTAATTCATTACTTAATGTTTTATTTCATTCTAATGGAAATTAAAAGCCAAGACAAACCTTGAACAAGCAAGCACACAACACAATAAAACAAAGAACATCTATTCATCATTCGCTTCTTCTGTCGGCCGTGGTGTGTACCGATGGCGGCACAAAAAAAAAACAAGGTGGCAAAAGGTTAATACTGTTGCGTACACTTTTGATTACAAAGAAAGAAAGAAAGTTGCTGGCGGCGGCATTATAGCAACGCGTGTTTATTATGAAAACAATATTAAATTCCTGGTAAAGAAATTAAACTTAAATTGCCTATATTGACAGGGATAATGGCTAAAGTTTTAGTACGTGTTTGGCCAACGCTGGAAGCAAATGGAAAGTTGGCTAAAACATGGCATTGAATATAAAATCAGCAAAATGTAAAATATGTACCTCTACAGGAAGTTCTGTGAAAAATTGTCACAAAGAGTTCAACATAATCCTAAGAAGGAAAATTTATTTGCTCTGTACTGTACATCTACATATAAAAGTAATTTATTTCAGTTCTTTTCCGAAGAAGTAGTAATTAGGAGCCAAGGAGATTTTGTTTAATGCGTAACTTAAATAAAATATAATTTAGGATTTTTTTAAATTCTCTTTTTGTTTCAATGTTGGAATACTGCACAGTGTGACCACCCACATGTATACATACGACTACTCGACGTGAATTTTAAAGAATATATATTTTTCTAAAACACCACTTATTGAGGGTTTTTTAAATATTTCCACACTAGCCGTGGCAATATTACGATATTTTTATACCCTATACACCAATGTGGAATGGGTATTAACATTGTGGTATAGGGTATAAAAATGCCATAATATTGTCACGGCTAGTGTGAAAATATTTAAAAAAAAAACCCTCAATAAGTGGTGTTTTAGAAAAATTGTTTTTCCGAAAATGCATGTAACATCACTTCATCGTAGACCCCACATGAGGTATACCAAAATTCATATCTCGACGAGATAAAGCGATTTTGAGATGTGTATCCGTCCATTAAAAATTGTAATCAAAATACAGGCCGCAATTATGGACCGATCGTCACGAAATTTTGCATAGTGGTCGGGTTAGAATAGAACCTATAGTTATTGATGATGATTGCAAAAAGAGTTTTCTTATCATGATAGAGAAATGCCAAGTTTTTTAAATTTGATGCCACTTTGGTAAGAGGTAAAGTAATATATACCTCCAAATATTGGACGTTTATTCATTTGTCGATGGATGACGTAGGGGATGAAAGATACCAAGGAACGGTCCTGACCGGCTTTAACATGGCAAAGTCCAGGATTTATCTTGGTCTCTCTTTCATCTCAAGTGGACACTGACCTCCCGTGGTGTCACCTGAGGTAGCTGCCTTTAACACCCGTTAAAGGTAGTGAGCTAAAATGTGCCGCGCGTTCACCCATAAGAACGTTAAAAACTTGGGTTTTGGCGCAGGGTTAGTAACCATCCCCTAGAAAAAACAACCTACTATGAAAAAACGAAAGAAAAGAAAAACAAACCCCTCTAAAGTTGACGACCCTCGCAAACGTTTTAAGGACCATGATCTGCGAATCTGCACCTGGAATGTTCGCACACTTTATAGAGAAGGTGCAGTTTACGCATTGGCAGATGTACTTGAAAAGTATAAGGCCGACATTACTGCCATACAGGAAATAAGATGGATTGGGAAAGGCGTCACAACAACACCTAAAGGTGACGCATTGTATTATAGCTGCCATGACGTAAAGCATTAGTTTGGTTGCGGATTTGTAGTTGGTCGGAAGTTAAAACACCTGGTCTCCAGCTTCACACCAGTAAATGAAAGACTTGCTACAATTCGAATAACAGCAACATTCTTCAGCATCAGCTTTATTTGCGCTCATTCTCCCACTGAAGACAAGGACGAACTGACCAAAGATATATTTTATGAGCGCTTAGAAGAAACATGTGACCGTTGTCCTGCCCGTGACATAAAAATTATTCTAGGCGATTTTAATGCCAAAATTGGGAGGGAAAATATCTTTGGCCCAACAGTCGGAAAATTCAGTCTCCACAGTGAAGCATCCGATAATGGTATGAGGCTGATAGACTTCGCAGCGGCAAAAAACATGATAGTTAGCAGCACCAGATTTCAACATCTCGAATTCCATAAGTGCACCTGGCTGTCTCCAGATCAGAAAACAAGAAATCAAATTGATCACGTTGTGATAGATGGAAGACACTCATCGAGCGTGTTGGATGTGCGCTCGTTCCGAGGAGCAAACATAGACTCGGACCACTACCTTGTTGCAGCAAAGGCACGCACCCGGTTAAACGTAGCAAACAAAGTACGAGCAGATACAGCACGAAAGTTAGACAGCAGTAAGCTGCAATCACAACAGATAGCCACAGCATATTCCACTCAACTAGCCCAATTTCATAATCAAAGCACTCCTCATCCCGATAACATATCAGCGCAATGGCAAAGTATTGTCCACTCCATGTAAACAGCCGCAAAATCCATACTTAGATACCAGAGACCTCCACCAAGGTATCCATTGTATGATCAGGAGTGTCGTGCTGCTACCGAAGATAAAAATGCGGCATATAGGGCTACTTTTTTCCAATTTAAGAATTAATGGCTCACGTATTTCTGTCCGGAATCTCGTAAAGCGCTCATAAATATGTAGACTTAGTCTACGTATTTTCCAAAAAAAAACGATATTTCAGATGTTTCGCGATTACTGCGTTAAGTAAGTTTATAAAAACTTTAATTCAAATGTAGGCTTTATAGCACTCGAGAGCTACGAAGTCTTCGTCTGTTTTAAGCCCGTCGGCATGAATTCTATAGAAATTTATGTCTGTGCTTTGAGCCGTCCGACGACAAAACTGATAGGGCTACTTTACAATCCGTAGCAAACCGTAGCGCACAAGAGATATATCGGGAGAAAAGGGAAGAGGAGAAACGTCTTTTCCGCAAGAAAAAGAGAGAGAGATGTAAAAGAGGGAGTGTGAAAAAATCGAGATGTACGGGAACCAGAATGAAGTCCGAAAATTCTACCAAAGAGTAAAGCATCAAACTGATGGCTTTGGTACAGGTACATCCTCCTGTAGAGACCAGCAAGGTAATTTGGTAACTGATACAGATAGTGTGCTCAGGAAATGGAAAGAACATTTGTGTTGATATCCAATAGCAGCGAAGACGACGAAGATACCACAGACCCAATCCCAGAAGATGGTATTTATTGAGTACCGCCCAGCCAAGATGAGGTAAGGACAGCAATAAACAGGAGGCGACACGCTGATAAGGTGTATTCATAAGCTAGTTAGCACCATCTGGCAGGAAGAACGAGTACCCGACGATTGGAACCTGAGTATCCTGTGCCCCGTCCACAAGATGGGAGATAAGACTGTATGCTCTAACTATAGGGGCATAAGTATACTCCCTATTGTCAGGGATATTGTGCGAACGACTAAAGCCTATGGTAAACGAGATAATTGGGCCATACCAATCCGGCTTTAGACCTGGCAAGTCCACCATTGACCAGATATTAACCCTGCGGCAAATCCTGGAGAAGACCCAAGAGCTGCAGATCGGCACCTACCCCCCTTTTCAAGCCATGTCTGAATTTGGTATACCTGCAAAGCTCGTCCGGCTTTGTAAAATGACTTTTTTATTATACCCTCAGCCTTTAGGCTAAAGAGGGTATTTACACTTTGATACGACCAAAAATGTGCCTCATCGAAATAATGGTTTTAGACCCCATGTATGTTTGTACGATATCCGCTTCAGACAATTTTGAGTTGATCTAGCAATGTCCGTCCGTCTGTCTGTCTGGCAGGCTGGTGCGCACGATAACTCTCGAACGGATCAATCGATTCGGTTCAAATTTTGGGTATCGAAATATTTTGTCCAAATATTTTTAAGTTCGAAGATGGGCCATATAGGTCCACTCCTTCAGGTACCTCCCCCACAAATGTTCAAAAATTATCGCAAAACTTGTGCGCACGATAACTCTTGTAGGGAATAACCGATTTGGTCTATACTTTGCGCATCGTGTAATTTCTACCAAACTTATATGAGGTTCCAATATGGACTCAATCGGTCCACTCCTTCGGGTACCTCCCACACAAAATTTCGGAAAAGTTCATCTTAGGACCTGGTCTCGAATCGCTTTGATTTTTGTTTACGCAAGTTGAATTCGCTGTCCTCTATACGACGCTGTAAGTTTCATTAGGGGCAAGTCCATACTTCCTGAGAAAATAGTCTGAAAGTTACAAAAAACCCTATGACACCGTGGGAGGTGGTTGGAGCGCAAGATAACTCTCGAACGGATCTGCCGATTCGGTCCAAAATTTGGCTTTCGTAATATTTTGTCCAAACTTAGTTCAAGTCCAAAGATGGATTATATCGATCCACTCCTTCCGGTACCTCCCCCACAAAAGTCCGAAAATGTTCGGAAAATTTGTGCGTACGATAACTCTTGAAGGGAGTAACCGATTTGGTCCATACTTTGCACATTATGAAATTTCTACCAGACTTAGATCAGGATCCAATATGGACTCAATCGGTAAACTCGTTCGAGTACCTCCCACACAAAATTTCGGAAAATTTCAGTTTAGGACCTGCTCTCGAATCGCCTTGGTTTTTGTTGTAACATCTTGTATTCACTGTCCCCTATACGAAGGTACACGTTTCCTCAGGGGCAAGTCCATACTTTCTGAAAAAATAGCCTGAAAGTTGAAAAACAAACCCTATGACACCATGTTTATGGGTGGAAGCGCCAGATAATTCTCGAACGGAAATGCCGATTCCGGCCAAAATTTGGTCTTCGTAATATTGTTTCCAAACTTACTTTAAGTTTGTAGATAAGCAATATCGGTCCACTTCTTCAGGTACCTACCCCACAAAAGTTCGAAAATATTCGGAAAAATTATGCGCACGATAACTCTTGATGGGAGTGAATATGGACTATATTTGTCCACTCCATCCCGTACCTCCCACACAAAATTTTGGATAAGTTCACTTTAAGACCTGCTATTGAATCACTTTGATTTTTGTTGAAGCAACTTAAATTGTCTGCCCTTAATTACGATGGTAAAAGTTGTTTCAGGGGCAAGTCCATACTTCTTGAGAAAACAGCCCGATGGGTGTAAAAACCCCCTATGGCACCCCCATGGTCTATGTCGGTCCATTCCTTTAAGTACCTTTTCCGCAACATTTTTGAACTTTAATCGTAATCAACATTTTTGTCGGTTCATACGACCAAAATTTTGAAACCCCTAAATACATAAGTTTTTTGTGAAAAAAGTGTTTCAATTTGCATAGGCTGAGGGTATATCTCTGTCGGCAAAGCCGACTGATACTTTTTTACTTGTTTTTAACTGACACGAGGTCCTCAGTTAAAATAGGAAATAACCTCTCCGAAGAGTTTTGTACCAAAAGAGGTTTCAGATAAGGAGACAGCCTTTCGTGTGATCTCTTCAACATCCTGCTGGAGAAGGTTATATGAGAGTCAAACATCAAAAGAAGTGGCACAATCTACACCAATAGCCACATGTTACTTGCTTATGCTGATGATATAGACATCATGGGACGATCAGTAAAATAAATAACCGATACCTTTATGAAGGTCGAAGGAGAATCTGCCAAAGTGGGTCTGGCGGTAAACGGTGAGAAGACCAAGTTAATGGTGTCGACGCGCGTCCATTGAGCTCGGACCAACTGCGTTGACGGTGAATATCGACGTCGCATGAACCACGAGCTGTATCTGCTATACAACGACATCAATATATTTAAACGTATCGAGATGCAGCGATTGCGTTGGCAAGGGCATATCATAAGAACGAGCGATGATGAACCCGCTAAAAAGGCGTATAAATTGGGCCGATATGGCCCATCTTCGAACTTATACTAAGATTTGACAAAATTTTATGAACGCCAAATTTTGGATCGAATCGGCCACTACACTTGGGCACCATTGAGGGTTTTACAACTTTCGGACTCTTTTCTCAGAAAGTATGGAGTTGCCTCTGACAACACTTGTACTGTAGTAATGGGGGCAGCAAATACAAGTTGTTATAATAAAAATCAAAGCGATTCGAGAACAAGTCCTTAACTGAACTTCCCTGAAATTTTGTGTGGGAGATACCCGAAGGAGTGGACGGATAGAGTCCATGTTGAAATCTCACCTATGGGGATTACTCCAGACTTAAGCAATAATATGAAAATAATATTTTATATCAATTTTTCTTTCGAATTCAGTTTTAATCCAAGGTCGAAAATAATTAAATTAAGTTTAAAATTCAAAAAATTTAAAAATTAATTAAAATTATTATCGTCGTAATCTGGGATGCCGTCAGAACTAAGTACGTATACTTTGGACACTAAAAGTTGACAAATAATTATCTACTTATGTTGACGACTTTTAGGCGTGGATTAGTGGATTATTAAGGTGATTTTTAAAATATTTTTTACTAGGTATTACTTGAAAGGAGAGAAGACTACAAACAGCTGATTTCGAAAGATCTTTCGAACACAACTAGTCCTCGAATTTTGACCATTGCTTGTTACTAATAGGAACATCACTAAATTTTGTAAGAATCCTGTAAATCAGAGTTAAAATATTTTTCTTTTTTTGCTTTTATAGCATCCATCAGAACCATTTCATAGTTGCACTCCGTGTCACTTCAAATGCAGATTACATCCTGTCTTTCTAAATTGTTGTTAACACAACAAATATTGCTCACAATATGTGCTTTTCTATTAAATATTTCAAGTTAGAATATGGCTTAGAGTAAAGTCCAACATGACTGACTGACCTAGGGCTCATTTCTGTTTGTTTATGTATTCACTTTGCATGCGATTTACTCTGAAAAGCCTACAGTAACAAAGTCACACAAAGTTTTTTAGTTTCCTATTCTATATTTTTGTTTTTGTATTTCAAAATTCTTTGAGTATGAAATGTTGAAAGCTAGCAGGTTAGGCTGTCCGGGCACATAAACTAAAACAAAATGTTGGTACTAATTTTAAGAGAGGTTCTGTTTGTTTTTTACTTTGTAGGGTTTTAAATCATGTACACTAATCCCGAAAGAGTGGACAACATGTGTAACACACATTCTACTCTACAGATGTATTCAACAAAAATATAAATGGCACTCTTTCCATTACACAGTAAGGCAAACTAAGAGGGTCCCACAGTCTACATTCATTTAATATACACAAATGTATTATAGCAAGAGGCAGACCTAAAATACACAGGAGTACATGAAAAATCTGTAAAGAAAAACATATTAATATGTTACAAACATCTGTATGTTTGTGTGGCAGTGTATGTGTACTTTTTTCTAAATAAAAATAAAAACAAACGAAAGGACTATAATATCCTGTATAAATTTACTTTATACACATACGAATTTACTAGTTGTATTTTCATATGTACAAACGGATATTCGCACATAGCCTGTTGGCAATCTTTCATTTTAAGGCAACAATATCATCACAACAAAATGGTTAGCACCATAGCGATAAAAAACAGAAGAGTTGAAAGAGTCGAAAATGGCCAGAGGAGACTTATTATAGACCTACAGCGTTTTCAAATATTATTATTGGTCGGTTGTTTTAGCAGGTTGGCCCCATTTTTGATTCATGTTTAAAGTTTCATTTAAATGTCGAAACACATTTCTATATTTCAACTTAAGGGAGTGGCTTAGCCAATGATTAGGATGTCTTGGGTCAAAACTCCACCATTAAATACTAGACATGCTTCAGAGTATAGTCATAACATGTTTTAGAGTATTCGCATATTCGCTGCAGCGCTCGAACTCAGTAATCCATTGGGAACTAGAAGAGTTTCTGACCTAAGCAATGCGTAATGTTACCAGACGTCATTTACATTTTTTTGGAAAGTTTCACTATTTTAGCCTAAGCGTAGAGTTTGACATACGATCATGTGTTGTTTCGTTTACAGCGAATTGAAAATATCACTTTCCAAAACAACCAAAAAACAAGTAAAAAAGTATCAGTCGGACTTGCCGACAGAGATATACCCTCAGCATGTGTATATTGAAACATTTTTTTTCCAAATTACGTATGTATTTAGGGGGTTTTAAAAATTTTGGGCGTTTGAACAGACAAAAATGTTGATTAGGATTAAAGATCAAAAGTTTTGCGGAGGAGATACTAAAAGGAATGGATCGACTTGACCGTTATGGAAGTGGATCTCCAGCCGCAACATATGGTGCCACAGGGGGTTTTTACACTCTTCGGGCTGTTTACTCAAGAAGTATGGACTTGCCCCTAAAAAAAAACTTTTAACATCGTATATGAGGCAGCGAATGCAAGTTGCTTCAACAAAAATCAAAGTGATTCGATATCAGGTCTTAAAGTGAACTTATCCGAAATTTTATGTGGGATGTACCGGATAGAGTGGACAAATATATATTTTTGAACTTTTATGGGGGTGGTACCTGAAGAAGTGGACCGATATGGCTTATCTTCAAACTTAAACTATGTTTGGACAAAATATTACTAAGACCATATTTTGGACCGAATCGGCAGATCCTTTCGAGAGTTATCGTGCGCTCCAACCACCTTACACGGTGTCATAGGGGTTTTTTGCAACTTTCATGCTATTTTCTCAGGAAGTATGGACTTGCCCCTGATGAAACTTGTACCGTCGTATGGAGGGCAGTGAATACAAGTTGCTAAAACAAAAATCAAAGCGATTCGAGAGATGGCCCTAAACTGAATTTTTCCGAAATTTTGTGTGGGAGGTACCCGAAGGAGTGGACCTATTGAGACCATAGTGGTGCCTCATATTACTCTGGTACTCTGGTTACTCTATACAAAGTATGGACCCAATCGGTCACTCTCTTCAAGAGTTATCGTGCGCACAAACTTTCCGAACATTTTCGAACTTTTGTGGGGGAGGTACCGGAAGGGGTGGACCGATGTAGCTCATCTTCGAACTTAAACTAAGTTCGGCAAAATATTACGAAAGCCAAAATTTGAACCGAATCGGTTCATCCGTTCGAGAGTTATCGTGCGCTCCAGCCAGCAGGACAGACAGACAGACAGACAGACGGACGGACATGGCTAGATCGACTCCAAATTGTCTGAAACACATTTCGTCCAAACATACTTGTGGTCTAAAACCATTATTTCAATGAGGCACATTTTCATCGTATCAAAGTGTATATACTACCCTCCTTATCCTAAAGGCTGAGGGTATAAAAAACTGAATTTACTTGTGACGATTTTCATCCGATCATTTGTCACAACTTTCGACGTGGACCGCAAAATGGGGTTTTCTCGTTCGAACCAGCACAATTTGAAAATTGCTAAAAAAGGCTTTTGTCGATTGGTGCAAAGAAATTAGGAATAAATACGATCACGGTGCTACACACTACGACCAATAAGACCGTCACAGACGAATCTTGGATCTATGCGTATAAGCCCGAAACAAAACGAAGGCGAGCCAAATCGAAACAAAAGTTGTTCTGGGAAAAAGCACTTCGAAGCAAATGGTCGCATGTTTCTTCGGCTAAACTAGCCATGTGACTAATATACGGCTTGAGTAACAGGGACGTACGCAGGATTTCATTTCGGGGGGGGCACAACTTGACCAAAAATCATGAAATTAAAAAATGTTGTGTAGCGTTACATAAAGCTATTTTAAATGGTTTTTAGTTTTTTTATATGAAATATTGACACAAAGTATATAATTTCAATAGAGAGAATTTACAATATTATAGTTATAAATTTGAAATTTGGAACAGAGTAAAATGCAGCATATCATAATACGTTCAGTATAGTCCCCATACAAAAGTTACGCCTGGTATTTTGAAGTTTTTAACCAAATTCTCCAAAAGAATTGACGCAATAACTAAAAAATCTTTAAAATTAATATTACACATGTAGGTTTACGTTTTGGTGTATCCCAGAATTTTTAATCACAGTAGCTCTTATTTGGCATTTTCGCTTAGATTTCAAGATTTACAATATTTCTTTTTCTTCAAAGTACATAGTCCCATTAAAAAAGTTTTCTGTTATTTTTGCCTTATTAAGTTATCAATTGGACACATTTTTACCGCGAGGACTGATGCTTATAAGAAGATCTATCTAAAAAAACCAATTAATGTTATTTGTATACCATTAATTAATTGGAATAAATAACTCAAAAGAAAAGAATAACTTGAATCCCCGAGTGCAGATTAGACTTGTACCGAACATTGCCAGCTATTGTAAGCAAATAATATTCTTTTATGTTATAAAAACACAAAAACTTTATTATTTTACCAGAAGTTATAGAGACCAAGGCATATTGATGTAAGGTAGAAGTGACAATCAGCTGTATTCTTACTTTTTTTGTAAATTTGCTTTTCAAAATGTAATAGGGTCAAAATTGGCTACCATACAATACTTCTTTTCATCCTAAACGTGTAATAAAAATTACCTACGAGAGTTCTAAATGCGTTATATTTACAATTTGATTCAAATTTGTTCTATTTTAGAGGGTTTCAAAATGTGTTTATGTTTTCCCTGAAAGAAAAATTTGGAAAGACCCTATTATTCAATATTTTCTTTGACAATTAATTTTCAATAACAACAATGTGGTTTTTGTAAATTTGTTAGTTGTTGTAATTCATGCATTTACCTTATATGAATATGCCTTGATAGAGACCATGCAAGCCAACTAAAAAATTCAGAAAATAACATTTATGGTCTCTTCCAGTAATGCAAGAATATACTCATTTTCAGATGTAAAAATGTGTAGATTCTTGCAGGTTCTGGAACAGGCACTTAGAACAGAAAACATTTTTATGCGGAGTCGGGCGATACCAACTACGATTCATATACTCCGAATTCTACACGCAGTACTGTTTTACATTACGAAACCCACATTCGGGGTCGGCAAAATTTTAGCTTAGTCCTGACAAAACAGGTTAAGTCGAAAAAACTCCATCTCATATCCCAATGGTTGTTCCACCTTATTTCTTTCTTAATTGTACGATTAGATGTTTATGAACTCGGTGACACCAACTTATAAAAAAAGTAAAGTATAAAAAGTGTAAAAAGTATCAGTCGGGTTTGCCGACATAGATATACAACCCTCAGCCTGTTTGAGTTGAGACTTTAATCTATAGACAGATCGAATACGGGATTCATGACCAATATCTCTGTCCTAAAAATTGTGTAGTCAGGGAGATTCAGAATTTCGTTGTCTTTTTAGGACGTATACACTTTCCGACAAAAATATCGAAACATTTGGGTATAAAACTTCACGATTGTGAGCGTTGCGAATAAATGTTTATGTTGTGATCATAAATTTGACTTCGATAGGAGCGCAAAAGTGTTGCACTTTTGTGGAGAAGATACCTGCAAGAATGGTCCATTTCGGAAGTGGACCTAACTTTGGAAGTCATTCCTTTTGATAGTTATCGTGTCAATCCGTCATTTTAGTTGGTCATGGTAATATTTAGAGCTTTTGAACCGTTATGTCAGGAAGCATCGACTTACCCATGAAAAATAGAATATCGCTGTAAACAAGACCGCAAGGAGTAGCATTGGCAAACATGCCCAATGGATTCCTGAACAGCCCTTATATTGCACTTATTTTGAAATTTTGTGAAGGAAGTATCCGAAGATGTTGTCACATATAAACTCTCTTGGTACTTGATATACATATGTACGTCCGGAAGTAATTTTAGGATGTTCAAAGTTTCGGTAAAATCGGATATTGAAATTTAGTATGGGAGGTAACGGAAGGAGTGAACCGATATAATCCATATTCGAACAAGGTAGACTTGTACGAAAAAAGGAGTGGACCGATATGACTTAAAGTTTGGTTGATCCGTTCGAGAGTTATCATGCGCTCGAGCCAGACAGACGAAAGAATTGGGCTAAATCGACACTAAATTATTTGAAGCGGATTTTGTCGAAACATATGAGAAGTCAAAGGCCATTATTTCCATGAGGTACATTTTTATCGCAGATTTTAATACCATTTAACCAATGTTTGAGCATTAATTTTGTTTGCGGTTGTTTTCAGCTACAACTTTGTTAATGATAGGAAAAAATGCAGTTGGGTATGCTACTTATAGCAGATATTAGCACTTTATGACGCACAACAATAAATTTTTCTCCATAAAATAAATAATGAAAAAATAACGTAGTAAAAAAATTTTCTTATTGGTTTTAGAGATATGCTCCACGGAAAACACTTGATATATAGTACATTTTGTCCAGTAAACGTGTCATTTCATGCACTTCCAATCCGCACAATACTAAACACGTAATTTTTTGAATACAGAATGAGTTTAAAGCCTCAAGACCTTTATATTTATTAAAGAATTCTTCGACCCTTTATTATTTGATAATGAAATTACATGAGAAAAAGAACTAATACAGATTTCACTGGAAGTTTTCTCAAAAAGAGTATTCAAACAAAAAATTTTAAATATTTCTTAGACAACTTGTTCATAAAGTAAATTTTTAGTACATGACATTCAGAACAATCTAAGTTTTCATTTGAAAATTCCAAAAGTAAAAAATTATTTTAGTGAAAAAACGTAATAGTTTCTTAAAGTAGCTCAAAAAATTTTAGTCGACCAAACCATTTCGGGGGGGGCCCGGGCCCCCAGTGCCCCCCCCCTGCGTACGTCCCTGTTGAGTAACGTAGGACGGTTAATTCTGAGTAGTACACTAAACAAATACTCAAAATCGGGACAGACATAGATAAAGTTCGAATATGGAATATATCAGTTCACTCCTCCGAGTACCTCCCACACAAGATTTCGGAAAAGTTCAGTTTAAAACCTACTCTCGAATCGTTTTGGTTTTTCTTGCAACAGGTTGCATTCAATGCCCCTATGCAATTTTTTCAGTGGCAAGTCAATACTTCTTAAGAAAATTATCAGGAAACAATAAAAAACCCTAGGGCCAGCATGTGTAGTGGCTTGTGCGCACGGCAACCCCCGAACTGAACACTGCATTGGTCCATACTTTGCATGTCGTAATATTCCTTCGAATATTAGATGAAATTCGAAGATGGTTCTTATAGGTCCACTCCTTCCAGTATCACCCCCACAAAAGTTCGAAAATATTCGCTAAAATCGTAAGCGCAATATTGTCTTTCGAGTTGAGCTTATTAGACCCATTATATACATTGAAAAAATTAGGAGTCTACCGAAGTCCCACACATTCAACCATTACGCTACGTTTCACGGGTGGTTAAGCCGATCTTCAGGCGTATTGAATGTTGTTTTTGACGAAGGCAAAGCTTTGGAACTAGTATATATATCGCACTTCATTAGATAAATGCATATGCGAAATTATGTCAGTTAATTTAAACTCCAAACTTTGGAGAAATTTCAACGTTTTATTTCAAAGCCAATATCTCTGTTTCGTAAAGTAGGTTGTCGTAGGTGGTCAAACAACAGAGGTATCGCAGTAGTCGGTAATGTATCTACAGGTCGTAATTTTGATCGGATCGTCACGAATTTTTTGGGAATTGATGCGGGTCTCTCAGAGGAAGAGCCTATTAAGTTTGTGGATATTTGCGAATATCTCCGCTTCTGGTAGGAATATTCCAAAAGGAAAGCCCATCAATGGAAGAAGAAAAGATCTAGTGCGATAAGTGGGCAAACAACCGAGATATCGCAAAAGTCAGTAATATATCCAATTTTTCCATTGTTTTTAATCATGCACAGGTTGAAATTTTGATCGGATAGTCATGAAGTAGATGGGGGCCCCACAGAAGATGAAGCCTATTGATTTTGGTGATTGTCGGATAATATTTAGGGGTCGAAATGGGGAGAAAGTCATGTAGACACCAATTTTAAATTTTTTTTTGTGTGAATACATCGATTTCTAGTAGGGGTATTCCAACGGCAAAGCCTGTCAATGGAAGACGAAAATATTACCTTTACATTGGTGTAAAGTATGTTGGCGAAGGTGGTTAAACAAGGGAGAAACCACAATAGTCGGTAATGCATCCACTTCTTCCATTGTTTGCAATCAGGCTACAGGTCGTAATTTTGATCGGATGGTCACGAAATTTTGGTTGCTTTTAGGGGTCCCAGAGAGAAAGAGGGATATTATGTTTGGTGGTAGGCGGATATATTCCCTTTAAGATATGTTTACCAGTGAAAAGCTTGTGCACAGGGGTAGTGATGTAGGGTATCACATGGTCGGCCCCGTCTCGAATATAGTCTTTGCCTACTTGTTTTTTTTTTTTTTTGAGAACCATTTAAGAACAATTATTTGCGACATTCTTCGGATTTTTTTAAAGAAACGGCGCAGTTTATGCGCTTATGTTGTCATTTGAGAAGTAAAGGCCAAAGTTGCTATCCTATAGGAAGTGCGAAGGAGCAACATGATGTCACAATATTATTACCGGCTTGGAAATATATATAAATTCGGTACAGGTTTTGCGAAAAGATGAGAGCTACGTCAAAGGCTTTAGGAAATTGGAAAGCAAAAAGAAATTGCAGAACAATACATGTTCAACTCCAAACGATATTATTGATCAAAGTCTGCGAGCGGTAACAAGAATCAGTTTTAGTGTATATTTCATCAAAATCCTGAATATACTAAATTCATGGTATTAACATACAAAGGACAAATTGACTCGGACAGATTGGATGTTGGAAACTGCTTTATTGACATAGTGAACGATTTTATTTACCTTCAGAAATAGATTTTCCTGGCCAAAACCCCAATTTTTTGTCGTCATCGATTGTTAATTTCTATATGGGTTCGATAGTAATCATATTGAATCTAAGAAAACCAAAAAATTAGGTCAAAATATTGCAAGGTATGGGCGTGGCGTGCTCCTAAAGACGACAAGTCGGTATCATGCTTAAGTGTTCCATACGCCATTTGCCCGTTTTGAGATAATCGCATTTTAATATTTTGCGTCACAACTGCGTGGAGGTGACTAAAGAAAATATTTATATTTTTGACTTGAAATACTAGTAATAGTATATAGAACATATTTGCAAAAATATAGAATATAAAAGTTATAGAGATTTTTTTAAGAAAATAATTTTTTTCACATGGAAAAAAGTGACAACAAATTTTTTCATCTTTGCCTCAATAAAATAGATAATTCTAAATCGAAAATTAAAGTTCTGATTTTTGACATGTGTTTGTAAACTTGTAAGTTTCTAAAATATTATTTTAATAACTGAAAAAAGTTTAAGCTTTCGCGTCGATGCGTGGATATCTCAGAAACTACAACAGATAGGAGAAAGCCGACTAGAAATTCAGAAAGAGCATACCGAAAAACCCTAGAAATCACCTGTATCTCAAAATGTCCAAAATTGCGTATGAAACACTTAAGCATGGCACCGACGAATTGTATCCCAATCCAAAGTTTTAGTGAAATTCTAATTTTAGTGGACTAAAACTTTTAGGGAACAGCATGAAACAAATTCGTTTTAGCAGAAATCGTTTTAGCAGAAATATCCATGCGAATGTCCTCTTTCAGCCCACATATTCTTTTATAATAGCTATGTGCCTTCAATTTAACTCTTTCTAACATTTATTGAAATTACACGCATAAAAATGTGCGTTTTCTATACCGTTTCCCACATTAAATGTGAGTTTAATGGCAACCCAAGGATCATTTTATTAAATTTTTGAACAAATTTTAAATTCTTTGAAAAAAATAACTAAATGTTTTGTTAATGTTTAGTACCAATAAACGTTTTTGTTCTTTTTAATAGATTGGAACATACGAAAAACTCAAAAACACTAATATTTTCAGTCATAATATGAAAAAAAATATATATAAACCCCTGAATTCCTCTGCAACTACTAGACCTAATTTGATACTTATTGATGCATCGGAAAGCATATTGTGTTATCTGTCGAACAAAAAAATGTGAAAATATACTATCCGCTCAAAAGTTACAGAGTTTTGGAGCAGAAAAAACTATTCTGAACCATTCTGCGACACCAATAAAACCAAGAACATGAGTTTTCAGCAAACAGAGAAGCGGTGTACATTTCAATAGACGTTTCTTTAGATAGGGATTGTAAAGTCAATGTTTATGTATCTGAGTCAGTGTTCGAAAATAAACACTATGGTATCGTACCGTACCGTTCTGTACCGTACCAAGGTGGATAGGTACACTACGATAGTGTACCGCTCCGGAACACAAACACTAAACAAATATTTTAGTGATACTGTACCGGAACACAACGATAATCGTAGTGTACCGCATGCCGGAGCACTAAAAATTTTAGTGTTCCGACTGCCGGATCGCTAAAAATCATAGTGCACCATGTGTTGGAACATTAAAAAATAATAAAGGTATTATGTTTTCTTAGGAAAATTAAATATTTGGTTAAATTTGATCAAATAAAAATGAAGATAAACTGTTACATCCATGTATGTTTAAATTAGTTTAACACATTGCGAAATTTGGTCAAAATTATGAAAAAACAATATGTATTTAGTTTTTGTGGAATGAAGCAAAAAGATCGTCGTGCCGGAGCACTAAGAATCGTTTTGTACCACGTTTTGAAACTATAAGGCAATGAACCATACATGAATTTATTATGATTTCTGAGGAAATTAAATATTATAAATATTTTTTAATAAATAAAAATTAAAAGAAAATGTGAAAAACATCTGATTTGGTTTTTGGACAATGGAGCACTAAAAATCGTAGTGTTCGTCCGCGGAACACTAAAAATCGTAGTGTTCCGACTGTCGGAGCACTAAAAATCGTAGTTTCCAACTGTCGGAACACTAAAAATAGTAGCGTACCACGAGCCAAAACGCTAATAATAATGTTAAGATAATCGTCTGTTTATTATGTGCTTATTAAATATTTTATGTCTTTAGAATAAATATGTATTTATTTATTATTTAATAATTTATTATTTATTAAATTATTATTTAATAAATATAAAATTAGAAGAAAATGTGTAAAACATCTGATTTGATTTTTAGATAATGGAGCACTAAAAATCATAGTGTTCGACTGTGGAGCACTAAAAATCGTAGCGTTCCTACTGCCGGAACACTACATTTATCGTTGTGCTCCGGAACAGTATCACTAAAATATTTTTTAGTGTTTGTGTTCCGGAACACTAACGCTAAAAATATTTTAGTGATACTGTTCTCGGAGCGGTACACTATGTTAATGTACTGTTTATTTTCGAACTCTGATCTGAGTCTACGTAGAAATAGATGGTCCTATCTATTATAGAGTTCACAGAAATTCTACCGAATAGTGATGTGTAAAAAAAATTATATTTACCTTGGTATAAACAACCTTTTTTGGATATTTCCAAGGTGAAAATTACCTGAAATAAAGAAGAAGCAGATTATTAATTAATCGTAAAAAATATATAATTGAATTTTATATAATTTTATACAATTTCGTTTCGAGCGAAAATTCGCTCATATGCTATTTTTATCGTTATCAGTGTTGTCCCAACAAAA
The DNA here is from genome assembly GCF_047663935.1 of Musca autumnalis. Taxonomy (NCBI): domain Eukaryota; kingdom Metazoa; phylum Arthropoda; class Insecta; order Diptera; family Muscidae; genus Musca; species Musca autumnalis. The sequence continues at coordinate 238,931 of NW_027411944.1, forward strand.
ATATCATACTACATAATGGGTTTTATTAGTACTTTTTCAAAGCCCCGATTTACTCGCGAGTGAAAAGGTGGAGGGGGGTAGTAAGTTTTTTGGTGGGGTTGGTGCAAGATTTTTTGGGAGGTGGGTTAAGTTGTTGTATGTTGAGGGGAGGAGGACAAGTTGCTCCCCCTGACTTTATAACTAGTTATTATATGTATAACCACTACAATTACTAGTTATTCTATGGCCACTAGAAATTGAAAAATGACCTAAAAAACATGTGTTCAATTTTTAGAATTTTGGAATTTGGATTCAATTTGAACACACATCATATTTATACCCTATACCACAATGTGGAAAAGGGTATTATAAGTTTGTTTTGGTAAAAATTCATGTAACACCGCGAAATATTCGTCGGAGACCCCCAATGTGGTATACCAATCTTCATATCTCGACGAGATAAAGCGATTTTGAGATGTGTGTCCGTCCGTCCGTCCGTCCGTCTGTCCATTATAAATTGTAAACACGCTCCAGGCCGCAATTATGGACCGATCGTCACGAAATTTTGTATGGAGGTCGGGTTCAGATCAGAATAGATCCCTATTCTTATTGGTGATGATCGTGAAATATTTAGCGGGTGAAATGGGCCAAAAACATAATATTTATCCAATTTTCTAGCGGCTCTGTAGGTCTCAATAATAGTCCGATCAACGCGTAATTTTAAATAAGGTAAGAGTATATCACAAAGGAAAAGCTTGCAATTTGAGATGGCGATCGGATAATATTTAGAGTGTTAAATGGACCAAAACTTTTGTGTGAAAATTGTGAAATTTTTTAATATACAGCTTATATCTTAATTCCTGGAAGTGACATTCCGGACAAGTGAGATATACTTGAAAGTGGAACGCTTGACCTTTCAATTGATGCCAATTATGTTGGTGTGCATGATCAGATAACAGAGTTACAGCCTAATATATTCCGTTATTTGTTTGTAGTGCAATAATAAAATCGCTAGAAGTCGCAATTATACATCAATAGTCACGAAATTTTGCACCGGATAAGAGTATAGGTCGAAAAAGATGCCTACAATTTTAAATGATGATCTGATATTCTTTAGCGGGTGAAATGGACCATTACTTTTGTATGAAAAATATAACAATTTTATTTTTGGTCGATATTTTAATTCCTTGAGGACATATATATTTCGCACAGTAGCCTACATATGAAAAAAAACTACTGACCTTTCCTCTGATGTAAATTGCAATAAAGTGGTTGCTAGATAACGGGCCTACTGCCTACTATATAATGGGTTCTGTGTAGAGAACCACATTTTTATCCCATGCTACACATTGTCTCTCCAAAAGTTTATGTAACACCACGAAATATTCGTCCTAGACCCCTTATTTGGTATGCCAAAATTCATATCTCGACGAGATAAAGCGATTTAGCGATGTGTGTCCGTCCATTAAAAATTGTAAACAAGCTTGAGGCCGCAATTATGGACCGATTGTAACGAATTTTTTAAGGAGGTTGAGTTCGTTCCAGAATAGAAATGATTAGTTTTTGGTGATGATCGTGAAATGTTCAGGGGATGAAATGGACCAAAATCAAAATTTTAACCAATTTTGTAGCGGCTCTGTAGGTCAAAATAATAACCCGCAAAATTTTAAACAAAGTTTGAGTTTATGATGAAGAAGCGTACAAACCAACGTGAAGATCAGATAATACTTAGCGGGTTAAATGGACTGAAACTTTTGTGTGAAATTGTTAAAAATTTCAATAACGTAGTGGTTAAACAACGGAAGTAGTAGTACTACATAAGTGGGTTTCATTACATTTTAGTTTGTGTGAACTAAATTTTCCTTTCCTGCTACAAAAATGTCTTTGTAATGCTAGATAACTTTTTGGTTTTGGTCATAAGTATTTTACATTACATCTCTGATATTTGATAATTAAATTTTCACAATCATTGAAAAGAAGTTCCGTGGAGAGCGATTGTCCCCGGATAGTGGTATAGGGTATCCCATGGTCGGCTCCGTCCGACTATAGACTTTTCTTACTTGTTTTATTTTAATTTTCTCCCGGCTGGATTCGATCATGCGAACTTCTGGTTTGTAGGCGAACACGCTACACACTGTGTACGAACATTAAGGGTTTTTTAAACGCTTACATGTGCACCACCAACTGTTTTTATACCCTCCACCATAGTATGGAGGGTATATTAAGTTTCTTTTTCTGTTTGTATTTTGCCGATTTTAGGTGCAATTTAACATTTAAAGTCGCCATTGCACAGTGGTCGCTGCCATTGGCCAAAATTAAAAACTGAAAGTCTAATTTTTGGTACCAAATGTATTCATATCTACTCCCAACATGTTAAAGTTTTCTAAAATAAATTTGTTATGAATTACTTCTTACTGTTCTCTTTGAGAATAGCATCAAAAAAGAGAAAATTTAACAGGTTGGATTTCGAGGTGAATTCATTGCAAAAATTACGTGAAAGTAAATATTAATATCAAACTAAATGAGCTCTATATTGACCAAACTTAATTCGAATATTGAAAAACAATATGTTAACTTAATTTTTATGCAGTTTTGTGTTTGTTAATTTTTTCGATTCATTATTGAATACGTAATTAAATTTCATGTAAAGTTTTAGTTATGTTCCCCCGCTTTCCCCCCAGCGAAATTTTTTTAAAATATTAGTAGTAGTCTTAAAATTCTGTTTTCAAAATATCAGCTACATCCTTCCACAGGTTTGGAACTTGTTCCCAAAATACTAAGGATACATTTCAGCTTTTTAAATATATTGAAGAGATATTGTGAAAAATTTATGAATTTATCTAATATTTTTATTTAAAATCGAATTTTTATTGTAATTGTATTGATCGCTAAAATTCGTATGACGAATAGGAAAATAAAGAAGAAGAAGAGACACGGTGTGCCTTAACCAAACTTAAATGGAAGGTGCTTACACATGGGAAGTTTTTGCAGATTCAGAAACTAAAATGCTCATAGATGAAAAATCTTAAGAAACAAAAAAATAGCCGGAGGGATTTTGAAATAAATCGCGATTTAAGTTCACATTTTTAGGGGTTCTTTAGGTTTTCACGAATTTGCTTGGAAACCGCGAGTCCTATGTAAATGGACATAAGAAAAATGTTGAAGCTGTAAAAATTCTCAACAAGATTGACCTTGTGATATTTTCGTAGGTTTTACCGTTTTTGAGATATACAAGTTCAAATTGAGACAATGCACTGACTATATCGCCTCCTTATAAAACAATATCATGCTCAGTGCGCCTTAACTAACTTTTGATGAAACCCGCTTACACATGTGAAGATTTCGCTGATTCTGAAACAGCAATGTTCATAGATAAGAATAATAAAAAAATCAGAAAAAATCGCCGGAGGGATTTTGAAATAAATCGCGATTAAAATGCACAATTTTAGGGGTTTTTTAGGTTTTCACGATTTTGCTTGGAAACCGCAAGCCGTATCGAAATGAGTCTAAAGAAAATGTTGTAGCTGTGAAAATTCTCTACATGGCTGACGTTTAGGTTTTTTCGTAGGTTTTACCATTTTTGAGATACAGAGGTTAACTTCGAATTTTTAGGTTTTTATCTTAAGTCTTCAAGATTTTGCTTGGAAACCGCAAGTCATATCAAAATGGCAGTAAAGTAAATGTTGAAGCTCTGAAAATTCTCTACAAGATTGGATGATTTATTTTTTCCTAGGTTGTACCATTTTCAAGATATATAAGTTTAATTTGAGAAATTGCAGTAATGGCATTGTTTTATAATGAGGCGATACAGTCAGTACATTGTCTCAATTTGAACTTCTATATCTCAAAAACGGTAAAACCTACGAAAATATCATACAGGTGAATTTTATGGAGAATTTTCACAGCTAAAAAAATTTCTTTGTGCCCATTTACATAGGACTCGCGGTTTCCAAGCAAATTCGTGAAAACACAAAGAACCCCTAAAAATGTGAATTTAAATTGGGATTTATTTTAATATCCCTCCGGCGATTTTTTTGTTTCTTGATATTTCTCATCTATGAGCATTCTAGTTTCAGAATCTGCAAAAACATCCCAAGTGTAAGTACCTTCAATTTAAAGTTAATTAAGGCGCACCGTGGAGACATTGTACGGTTCAATTATGTGAAGGACACGTCAAAATGAGATCCTCAATGTAAAGATCGGAAAATTCAGCCATTTTGATTGATTATTACGGTTAGAGCCCTAAAAATACCGAAGATTGGGCGGTACCGGCATCAAAGGGTGGACCTAAATTAATCGACAATTTTCTGGGGATAGCCTACCTCCAGGAATGATTAAGTGACATTTCGGCTATTTCGAATTAATAATTTATTTAAAACCTTCAAAATTCCGAAAATCGGGCGGTACCATTATATGGGGACCATATCAAAATGTGGAATTTTTTGCAAAAAGGTTTTCTAACACTAGGGAATACCCAAAGCCAAATTTTAGCCAATTTCATTGAAAGATGTGGTCAAGACCCCCAAAATGTCAGAAATCAGAGGGTACCGTTCTATGGGGGCTATACCTAAAGTTGGACCTTGTTGATTTTTTTGTTTTTTTGCATTTGTGTTGCTAAACTAACCTTTACTGAAAATTTTGTATTGATATCTACACGACCAGTATTTTTGGTCGCTCTTCCCATACAAGTTCGACCACAGTGCAGTGGTTACAAAACATCTCCAACAATATAATCAACATATATAGCCCCGATATAAAGGTACCTCCCGATTTTCGGTATTCTGATTATTTTAGCTACACTTTTTGACTGAATTACCTGTAATTTAACATTTAATGTTCTCAATGGCTACAAAACATCTCCGCGAAAAATGTTCAACTTAGGTCCAGGTTTAGATATAGCCCCCATATGACGATACGTCCCGATTTTTGGTATTTTGAGGATTTTAGCTAAATTTTTTGATCGAACTCTCTATTATTTGACATTTGATGTTCCAGTGGTGACAAGTCGTCCCCACAAAAAATGGTCACGATATGTAACTGGTTTGTTATAGCCCCCATAGAACGTCTCCTCCCATTTTGGGGATTTTAGTTTAAATTTTTAAACGAACTAGCTGTAATTTGCCGGTTTATGTTCCTAGCGGTCAATACAGGTCCATGTTTTTGTTATAAGCCCCCATATAAAGGTATCCGTGGTCACAAAATATTTCCACCTAAAATTGTGGACAGGAAAGAAACTAATATTCCATATTTAGTATCAGAATATTTAATGGTGGAGGGTATACAAAGTTCTGCCCGGCCGAACCTAACTTTTTACTTCTTTACTTTAAACAAAATCGGGCGCCGACATACACGTTCAGTGTCACCGTACTCATTACATAGCAAGGAGTGAAATAAGTAGTGTTCACATGATACATTACTTTGTAATGGGTTACTGAATTACTTACGTATCCGAATTTTTGCTGGGATCTTAAAATAGTTCCACGGTGTCCACCAGAAAGATTAGCCTCCACTTAAATAAATTGGATCATGATATGTCCTGTACATAGCCGTGTTTAAACCTGCCTATCAACCCCTACGTCTTCGTAGAGCACATTACCGCACATATGAAATTCTGTGCATTGCTCTCGTAGTGTGAAATCGTGAGTCAATGTATCTGTGCAATTTTGTGTGAGTTATTACAAAGAGTGGCCCATTAATTACACAACAGAGGAAAAGCAAAGCTAAATAAACATTTCTTCTCTATATTTGTAGAGAAATATCATGTACCGAAAAAATAGAAGGATAAAGTGGAAAAGCATACACATATTGTAGCCATATGACTAACAAACACTATGAATGCCACAGAAAAACTGTTTATAGGATTCTTAAAAAAAGTATTAATAACAAATAAATAAAATTTTAAAATAGGAATTTAGGAGGTGGCGATATAATTGTATGTGCACTTCAGAGGAATATGTTTTCAATTTTTTTAACTTAGTCAGTCTAGCTTATATAAGGTATTTCGGTTGCTATTGGGCATGGAACCACTGAAACAAAAAATAATGGATTTGACAATCATTGACGGCATTGGTTATTGTCACTTGAGAATACAGAATTCTTAATTTGAATTAAATTAAAACAGTAGAAATATGTCTCAAGTAATAACCCTTTACAAAGGACTTTGTCCTCCATTTGAGTGTTCCGGTTTTGAGATTAAAGAAAAATAATGTCTGTATACACACATGTACATATATGCATTTCTATGTGGTATACAAAAGTGAGAGTCTGTATATGTCGTTTCATATGCATAATAAATAGTTGAATTTTACTTGAAAAAAAAACTACATACAACGAACAACAACTGAAACAATAGATACAGCAACAAAAATAACAAATTTAACTTATGGCCTCAACTTATGTGTTTTATGGTATAAAATAGTTTTGCAGTGATTCTGTAAGGTCTGTGATTCCGTCCCATCGTATATGTTGCTGTTGTTGTTACTATTGCATTTTGAGTTATAAGCCATTTTAGACTTGTTAGTTGTTTAAATATGCTGCTAAAAACTTTGGCACATATTTTATTGTTTATTGCGACTATTAAATGAGCCATAACGATAATTTGGAAATTGCACGACATTACGATTAACAGCACATTTGGTTAAGCAATTATGAAGAAACATTTAGTTGTGCAAAACTAGAATCACAGAAACTGTATTAGGTATTGAAATGGTTAAGAGAATGCATGGGTTAGAATTGAATAAAGAGACTTCCATATGTGAAATAATGTAATATTGTTCCTATGTGTAACCAATTCAAAATGAACAGTAAGGAATGTATCAAGTCGGGCGAATCAGGCAATAGGATACACATTTTAGCTTTCTGCGAAAAAAAACCTCTTTACCTTGATATCATAATTAGTTTCACTTCACTGTATTCACTTCACTGAAGGTGAAATATGTTATAATCCAATAGATTTTTTGAGTTACCGACAAAAATCGGTAAAATTAAAACGCAAAATTATGAATGAAAAGTTGAAATAAAAGTTGACAACACTCTTGCTATCGGTAGAACTTTACGACTGCTTTTTATTCGTCCCTAATTTACCGAAAAACATCGGTAATTATCGAAATTATAAGCATTTTAATTTTACCGACAATTGTCGGTAACTCAAAAAATGAATTAGAGAATCGCACTACAGGAAAACTGAGTATATTATGAAAGTACTTACTTACTTTCTTAGCTGGCTCATTACAGAACATTTGTTCCTTAGACCGAACTAAGAAAAGATCTCCAATTCTCTCTGTTTCGTGCTTCGCTTTTTGGAATACCCCGACCTGTCATCTCTTCATCCACTTTTTTTGAAGTGCTTACTTAAGCCAAAGTAGCTTCTGTTGGCCAATACAATTCTTCTTTTTATTTCACAACTGATGTCGTTTGTTGTGTTTACGGCGGTGCCCAGTTATACGAAGTCTTTTACTACCTTAAAATTATAGGAACCAACTTCAACAGTTGGTCCGATCTCAATGTGGCTATTGGTGTAGATTGTGCCACTTCTTTTGACGTTTGCCTCTCGTATAACCTTTTCTAGCAGGATGTTGAAAAGATCACACGAAAAGCAGTCTCCTTGGCTGAAACCTCTTTTGGAAAAAACTCTTTGGAGAGATTCTTTCCTATTTTAACTGAAGATCTTGTATCAGTTAGAGTCATTTTACAAAGCCGAATGAGCTTTGCGGGGATACCAAATTCAGACATGGCTTGGAATACCTTTGAATGTAGCGGGCTGTCGAAGACTGCTTTAAAATCGACAAAAAGGTGGTAGGTGTCGATCTGCATCTCTTGGGTCTTCTACAGGATTTGCCGCATGGTGAATGTCTAGTCAATGGTGGACTTGCCAGGTCTATAGTCGCATTGGTATGGTCCAATTATTTCGTTGACCATGGGCTATAGTCGTTCGCACAATATCCCTGACACTATATTGTAGGCGATAGGGAGAAGACTTATGCCCCTATAGTTGGAGCATAATGTCTTATCTATTTTCTTATGGACGGGACACAGGATGCTCAGGTTCCAATCGTCGGGTACGCGTTCTTCCTGCCAGATGGAGCTAACTAGCTGATGCATACACCTTATCAGCGTGTCGCCTCCGGTTTTAAACAGCTAGGCTGGTAGGCCATTAACTCCTGCTGCCTTATTATTCTTTAGCCGGTTTATTGCTGTCTTTACCTTATCTTGGCCGGGTGGTATACATTCAATACCATCTTCTGGGATTGGATCTGTGGTATCTTCGTCGACTTCGCTACTATTGGATACCAACAGTCTGGTAAATGCTCTTTCCATATCCTTAGCACACTATCTGTATAAGTTACAAGATTACCTTGCTGGTGCCAGTTCCAAAGCCATTAGTTTGATGCTTCACTCTTTGGTAGATGTTCGGACTTCAGTCTGACTCCTGTACATCTCGATTTTTTCACACTCCCGCTTTTCCATCTCTCTCTCTCTTTCCTGCGGAAAAGACGTTTCTCCTCTCTCCTTTTTCCCGATACCTCTCTCGTGCGCTCCGGGTTGCTACTGATTGTAAAGTAGCCCTATTTGCTGCATTCGGTAGCAATTCGACACTCCTGGGCATACCATGGATTCCTTGATGGATGTCTCTGGTATCCAAGTACTGATGTTGCGGCTGTTTGCATGGAGTGGGCAATGCTTTGCCATTGTGTTGTTAGGTTATCGGGATGAGGAGTGCTTTGATTAAGCAATTGGGCTAGTTGATGTCCAACTTCCGTGTTGTGTCTGTTCGCACTTTGTTTGCTACGATTAATCTGGTACGTACCTTTGCTGCAACAAAGTAGTTTTAAATTTGCACCTCGGAACGATCGTACATCCAACACGCTTGATGCATGCCTTCAATCTATCACAACGTGATCAATTTGACTTCTTGTTCATTGATCTGGCGACAGCCAGGTGCCTTTATGAATATCGAGATGCTTAAATATTGAACTGCTAACTACCATGTTTCTTGCAGCTGCAAAGTCTATCAGCCTCATACCATTGTCAGATGTTTCACTGTATAGACTGAATTTCCCGACTGTTGGGCCAAAGATATTCTCCTTTCCAATTTTGGCATTAAAATCGCCTAGTATATCTTTAATGTCATGGGCAGGGCAACGGTCATAAGTTTATTCTAAGCGCTCGTAAAATATATCTTTGGTCTGTTCGTACTTGTCTTTGGTGGGAGCATGAGCGCAAATAAAGCTGATGTTGAAGAATTTTGCTTTTATTCGAATTACAGCGAGTCGTCCATTCACTGGGGTGAAGCTGGAGACCAGATGTTTTAACCTCCGACCAACTACAAATCCGCAACCAAACTCATGCTTTGTGTCATGGCAGCTATAATACAGTGCGTCACCTTTAGGTGTTGTTGTGACGCCTTTCCCGTTCCATCGTATTTCCTGTGTGGCAGTAATGTCGGCCTTGTACTTTTCAAGTACATCTGCCAGTGCGTAAACTGCACCTTCTCTATAAAGAGTGCGAACATTCCAGGTGCAGATTCTCAGATCATGGTCCTTAAAACGTTTGAGGGGGTCGTCAACTTTTGAGGGATTTGTTTTTCTTTTCATTCGTTTTTTCATAGTTGGCTGTTATTACTAGGGGAGGGTTACTAACCCGACGCCCAAACCCAAGTTTTTAACGTTCTTATGGGTGAACGCGCGGCACATGTTAGCTCACTACCTTTAACGGGTGTTAAAGGCAGTTCCCCAGGTGACACCACGGCCAGTCAGTGTCCACTTGAGATGAAAGAGGGGCCAAGATAAGATAGATAAAGATAAATCCTGGGCTTTGCCATGTTAAAGCCGGTCAGGACCGTTCCTTGGTATCTTCTATCCCCTACATCACCCAGATTATGAAAGTAGAGCTAAAAATATGAGACACATGTATCTGCGTTTTTAAATTCACCAAATGAGTCTTTTTGGTAATTTTTTCGAAAATCCTTTAAAATTTTTCGTCATAAAATTTTACTATAGGTCTCAGAATACACCAAATCTGTAAATTTTATCTAATCGCCAGGAGTCTCTAAAAATGAAAAACACCTTTTAGGGTTAAAGTCGGACTTCATCTGAAGAAAAAAGAAGGAAAAAAAATTTCATCAAAAAATTGGGAAATATTTTCATGTTTTTTTCAGCAAAATTGATACAGATATTTTCATGATATACAATGTCAATAGACATTTAATTTCTTTAGTGACTCATATTAAAATTTGACGAAGAATATTTTTGCCTGTGACGTTATCTCTCTAAAATTGTGTTTTGATTGACAATTTTGAATAAACTCAGATTAAGTACGACTTTAACCCTTAAACGTGTTTTTCATTTTTAGACGAACAGTTTTGTAGAATATTTGGATTTGATATGATCACATTTTAAATGAGTTTTTGAAAGCTTTTCGAAAAAAGGGCCAAAAAGACCCCTTTGGTGAACCGCACGAGTGTTAAAATTCCTAAAAAAATCGCGGCATCCTCCTCTGTAAAGTTGCAAAAGACACTATATACCTAAAATGCAAGGATTCCAAGATATCTTAACTCGAATATTTCGAAAAAACTATAAATGGGCGTAATTTGCCCCGCCAACTTTGGTTACTTTCCGATGTAAACTTTAAAAAGGCAGATACACTTGTCTCATATTTTTAGCTCTACTTTCATAATCTTCTTGGATTTTTCCATCATTTTGCAAAAAATTGAATTTTGTTGCACAGTGTTATTGAAGGAATTTGGTTAAGATTTTGTTTAAAAAAATGTTGTATTAATATATTTTCAAAACATTGTTTTGGTATTAACTTTGTTTTTAAAACAAAATAGATAGAACAAATCTACTCGTGTATCTATCAAACTATTCACAATTTTATTTAATTGTTATGACAATGTGTTGAGATAAACATTTTTCCTGTAAGACCAAAACTATCTGCCTTTATCTACAAACATGAATATGTCGTTACAAAGCAACACATTTACATAGCGATCTTTAGTTTGTGTATTTCGACAACAATGTATGCATTCATGCATGTCGGTCCTTGAGGAGTCGCACTATTTAAAAAATCTATAGACTTTGTAAATTGTATAAAATACAACATGAACAGCATATTTTACTCACCACCTCCCCCAAGGGACAGAGCGAGAAGTCAAACCAAGAGTGGAATAATGGTAGTTATGGGTAAAAGGACGATATGAAACTCAAACCGTGTATGCATAACTGGGACAACTTACACTTAATTGAAAAACTTTTATGTGGTCTACTTTAAGCATATACACAGAGACAAAAATACATACTCGCACATACCTACCAGCTGATGCAGTTGCATTCTCTTTCCCATCTACCACTAAAGCGTAACGTCCAATTTGGTGTGTGTATATATATATTTTCACATATTTACATAGGTTTAACAGCGGACTGATAACTCATGCAAATGCGAGGGGTTGAACTGTTATCTTAGTTCACATCGAGCAAAGCATAGGTTCTACATTAAAATCCAATAAATTTTTATATTTTTATATTTTACTAGCGGACCCGGCGAACTTCGTCTCGCTATTAAGGAATAAAATTTCATACAAAAACTCAATTTTCGATTTTTCCCATTTTCCGACTTTTCCAGAGAGATTTTCCAAAATTTTCTTCCGTAAAGACCTTCTCCTCGAAAATACGAATAACTGACAAAAAATTTTACAGAAATCGGCCTAGCCGTTCTCATTTTATGAATTACTATACATTTTTTACACCATTTTTATATATATAGATATACATATTATATTTTATATTCCATACTTTATATTTTATGTTTTATACTTTATGTTTTATAATTTATAATTTCTATTTTTTTATTCTAGCTGACCCGGGTCCGCGTTGCTGCCCCGTTCTTTGGGTTTTCTGTGTAACCCTTAGTTATATATTTAGTAATATATTTATATATCTACTATTGATATCTCTAGATTTTCGAATCGAATTGACGATAATTATGTATTCTTCTTGAAACTTGATGTAATAAATCGATGTTTTGGCAATAAAGCTCGCAATATTTTATATAGAACAGTATAATTGATACAGAAGTACCAATTATACTGTTATTTTAAGGATCTTTGGTATTGAAAATGGGTTATATTTATGCCATTTTCATTTATCTCCATAGAACTGTACGATTTCGTTATTCTCATGGTTTTAGCGGAACTACCCTACCGAAATGGCTTAACTTTGATGTTTAGTAATCTCGCATAGAATAGTAGCTACAGATCCATGTTTTTATTTAACCTCCTCCCGATTTTCGGTATTTTTTAAGGTTTTAGCATAAAACATTTCTCGATTTTAGACATTTTTTTGGTTTTAGAATCATTATCGCACCTAAATGTCTACAATTTAGTATTTAGTCTTCGTTGTGGGCATACAATATTCACGTAAAGAATATTCGGTACAGCTCCAGGTTTTTTGTGTAGCCTCCATAGACTCCACACCTACCGATTTTCAGTACTTTCAAGGTTTTAGCCGCTATATTCAACATAAATGTCTATAGTGGGTATTTAGTTTCCCTTGAATATATCATATATTTCGGCAGATATTTGTCGGCCCGATTTGTTGGGGATTTTGAAGGGAGACTTCTCTTGTATCAATGAGTGCACCCCGATTCATATTAGCTCAATGATAAGGGACCTACTGTTTATTCCCGAGTCCGAACGGCGTGTCATAAGACACCACTTGCAGAGAAGTTTAACATGGCTGAAATACTCAAGAAATGTAGCCAACATTGCTGAGGTGTATTTTGCCACCACTTTTTTCTTGATGCGGACAAAAGTTATGGCGGTTTTATTTTCGTTTTAAAGAAAAAAATATTATAAAAACGCTAATTATTTTAACGAGAGCAATTGCTACTAAAAAGTTATCTGGAAGTGGCTTGAGTTAGTAGATTGCATAATATTTGTTATATGTTACTCCGTACTCGCGAAATGTATAATAAATTGATAAATTATTGAATGTAAGTCAACTTTTTTCAAAATAAAGGTCCATTTAGTGATCATAAAATTACATTAAAATTTGCTGTGGATCAAAACTTCACGGCGAATCAAATGAGACTAAAACAAGTAAAAAAGTATCAGTCGGCTTTGCCGACAGAGATATACCCTCAGCCTGTGCAAATTGAAACACTTTTTAGGGGGTTTCAAAATTTTGGTTGTATGAACCGACAAAAATGTTGATTAGGATTAAAGTTCAAAAATTTTGCGGAAAAGGTACTTAAAGGAATGGACCGACATAGATCATGGGGGTGCCATAGGGGGTTTTTACACCCTTCGGGCTGTTTTCTCAAGAAGTATGGAATTGCCCCTGAAACAACCTTTTCCATCGCAATTAAGGCAGCGAATGTAAGTTGCTTCAACAAAAATCAAAGTGATTCAATAGCAGGTCTTAAAGTGAACTTATCCAAAATTTTGTGTGGGAGGTACGGGATGGATTGGACAAATATAGTCCATATTCGAACCTGATCTATATCTGGTAGATATTATGAGAATGTGTAAAGTATGGATCAAATCGGTCACTCCCATCAAGAGTTATAGTGCGAAAAAATTTTCCGAACATTTTTGAACTTTTGTGGGGGAGGTACCTGAAAGAGTGGACCGGTAGGGCTTATTTTCAAACTTAAACTAAGTTTGCACAAAATATTAGGAAGGTCACATTTTGGACTGAATCGGCAGATTCGGTCGAGAGTTATCTTGCGCTCCAACCACTACACACGGTGTCATAGGGCTTTTTAGTACCTTTCACGCTATTTTCTCAGGAAGTATGGACTTGCCCCTGAGGAAGCTTGTACCTTCGTATAGGGGACAGTGAATACAAGATGTTACAACTAAAACCAAGGCGATTCGAGAGCAGGTCCTAAACTGAACTTTTCCCAAATTTTGTGTGGGCGGTACTCGAAGGAGTTTACCGATTGAGTCCATATTGGAACCTTATATAATTCTGGTAGAAATTTCATAATGTGCAAAGTATGGACCAAATCGGTTGCTCCCTTCAAGAGTTATCGTACGCACAAATTTTCCGAACATTTTCGAACTTTTGTGGGTGAGGTACCGGAAGGTGTGGACCGATATAATCCATCTTTGAACTTGAACTAAGTTTGGACAAAATATTACGAAAGCCAAATTTTGGACCGAATCGGCAGATCCGTTCGAGAGTTATCTTGCGTTCCAACCACTACACACGGTGTCATAGGGATTTTGTGACTTTCAGGCTATTTTCTCAGGAAGTATGGACTTGCCCCTAATGAAACTTACAGCGTCGTATAGAGGACAGCGAACACAACTTGCGTAAACAAAAATGAGGGCGATTCGAGACCAGGTCCTAAACTGAACTTTTCCGAAATTTTGTGTGGGAGGTACCCGAAGGAGTAGACCGATTGAGTCTATATTGGAACCTCATCTAAGTTTGGTAGAAATTACACGATGTGCAAAGTATGGACCAAATCGGTTATTCCCTTCGAGAGTTATCGTGCGCACAAATTTTCCGAACATTTTCGAACTTTTGTAGGGGAGGTACCTGAAGGAGTGGACCTATATGGCCCATCTTCGAACTTAAATCGAATCTGGACAAAATATTTCGATACCCAAAATTTGAACCGAATCGATTAATCCGTTCGAGAGTTATCGTGCGCACCAGCCTGCCAGACAGACAGACAGACAGACAGACAGACGGACGGACATTGCTAGATCTACTCAAAATTGTCTGAAACGGATATCGTACAAACATACTTGGGGTCTAAAACCATTATTTCGATGAGGCACATTTTTGGTCGTATCAAAGTGTAAATACCCTCTTTAGCCTAAAGGCTGAGGGTATAATCATCGATGTTACAGCCGAAATAATCACATATTTTGGTCAAAAAAAATTTTTTTTGTTTGAAAAAATATTTTTTTGTAGTAGAAAATATTGGAAAAATCTATAGGAAAACTTCCTTCATTTTGCTTAAATCTCCCAATAAAATAGACTGATTTTGCTTTATAGACATTTATATCAAAGCTTTCCCATTGGGGGATATATTTCGAAGCTTCTGAAATGGAAATAGAGGTCAAATAACCCATTTTAATTTACATGCATTTTAAAATACGCGTAAATCGCGTAATTATCAAAATCAGTTTGTCCGCATGTGATGTAGCATCGCCTGCATCGTAGCACTACAAAACCTATAAAATATCGCTAAATTGCGCAAAGTGAATACAATTTTTGTCCGCATCCGATTTCAATGTCCACCATGAAAATCTGCATCGATATATATCTATTTCAAGGCTATCAATCAAGAACCGTGGATGTAACATCCCACACTATTTTTTGGGATAAAATGAATGTAGCTTCCTTATCAGTGAAGTTTTCAAATCTCTGTTTCCGCTAAAACGAAGATGCTGTACTAGTTGTTTCATTGCCGTTGAAACGAACCGCAGAAAACGCTATAAAATACGCGGTATTTTCAAAAACATTTTTAAGTGATTATTCTACTTTTGAATTTCTTGTAACTCGCGTTTTAGTAGATGGATTTTCACGGGGAATGATTTATTGAATCCGGAACGTAAAAAACTAAAATGTGCAATCAAGTACGAAGAATTCGAATGACAATTACAATAAAAATTAGGCCCGAAAAATATGATTTTTAGAAAAATGTTCGCACAAAATTTCCGTATTTGGATGCAGATTTCTATAAAGCTGTGTAGAATACATTCACATATATCAAATAACTCAGAATCGCGAGTTCTACAATCCTATATACGATTTTTTGAAAAACCTGTTTGCGGAATGAAATTAGAAGAAAATGTCAAAAAACACAATAAATCTGGCTTCAAAATGTCAGCATTATTTAATGGTAAAAGCATATAAAATTTTGAAAAGTAATACATTAGAGAGATGATCCTTATTTAGTTTGCTTCTACTTTTACTTTGACAGGAAAATCGGGAAAAGTTTGGTTTATTCACAAATCAAGAGAAAACAAAAAAGACACGTTGGCTTCAACCCATTTTTACCTATTTTTTAACATAAATATAGCCACAGCTTCCACGCAAATTTACTTTTGATGCCAATATTTTTTGCCAAGTCCAAAAACATCTCATTTTAGCCAAAAACATTTAATTTGTATAATATACAATCACAAGTCGCGTGTTCTAAAAGGGTAAACCTTGGCTTCAACTATGTTAAATTTTCAAAAATATTGGTGATATACACTTTCATACGGGCAAAATGTGCCTCATCGAAATAATGGTTTTAGACCCCAAGTATGTTTGGACGAAATGTGTTTCAGACAATTTGGAGTCGATTTAGCAATGTCCGTCCGTCTGTCTGTCTGTTTGGCTGGCTGGTGCGCACGATAACTCTCAAACGGATGAACCGATTTGGTTCAAAATTTGGCTTTCGCAATATTTTGTCCGAACTTAGTTTAAGTTCGAAGATGGGTTATATCGGTCCACTCCTTCCGGTACCGTCCCCGCAAACGTTCGGAAAATTTGTGCGCACGATAATTCTTGAAGGGAGTAACCGATTTGGTCCAAAGTTTGCACATCGTGAAATTTCTACCCAACTTAGATGAGGTTCCAAAATGGACTCAATCGGTCCACGCCTTCGGATACCTTACACACAAAATTTCGGAAAAGTTCAGTTTAGGACCTGATCTCGAATCGCTTTGATTTTTATTGTAGCATCTTGTATTCACGGCCCCTTATACGGCGGTACAAGTTTCATCGGGGGCAAAACCCTACTTCCTGAGCACCTAGCCTGAAAGGTTCAACAAACCCCTATGACACCCTGTGTAGTGGTTGGAGCGCAAGAGAACTATCGAACGGATCTGCCGCTTCGATCCAAAATTTGGGCTTCATAATATTTTGTCTAAACTTAGTTTAAATTCGAAGATAAGCCATATCGGTCCACTCCTTCGGGTACCTCCTCCACAAAAGTTCAAGAATGTTCGAAAAAATTGTGCGCACGATAACTCTTGAAGGGAGTGACTGATTTGGTCGATGCTTTAAACATTTTAATATATCTACCAGATACAGATTAGGTTCGAGTATGTACTATTTTTGTCTACTCCTGCGGGTACCTCCCACACAAAATTGTGGATAAATTCACTTTAAGACCTGCTCTTGAATCACTTTGATTTCTGTTGAAGCAACTTGCAATCGCTGTCTCAATTACAACGGTAAAAGTTTTTTTCAGTGGCAAGTCCATACTTCTTGGGTAAACAGCCCGAAAGTTGTAAAAACCCCTATGGCACCATATGTAGTAGTTGGAGAGCACAATAACTCTCGAACTGATAGACCGATTTGGTCCAAAATTTGGCCTTCGTCATATTTTGTCCAAACTTAGTTTAACTTCTAAAATGGACCATATCGGTCCTCTCCTTAGGATACCTCCCCCACAAAAGTTCAACATTTGCGTCCAAGTGCCGTTTAGGGTCTGTTCGGAGATCCTTTGGACATTTATACCGATGATGTTCTTTGTGGTCCTGTTTACAGCCAAATTATATTTTCCGTGGACAAGTCCATGCTTTCTGGCATACTGGTCCAACAGGTGTACGATAACCCACGGAAATGACTAGTGAGCGCGATATCTATCGAAAAGATATGACTCTCAAAACAAGATCCACTTCCGTAATGCATTCCATCCTCCGCAAAACTTCTGAACTTTAATCCTAATACACATTTTGGTCGGCAAGTTCAAATATCCAAAAAGTGCCACAAAATTCCGAAAAGACCCTAAATACATACGCTCTGTCCGTAGATGAAAGTTCCAATTCACATAGGCTGAGGGTATATCTCTGTCGGCAGAGCCGACTGATACTTTTTTACTTGTTTATTTTATATTTCAAATTTGTAATTGATATTTTTTATTTTGTATTTTATATTTTACATTTTATATTATATATTTTTTATTTTATATTTTATATCTTATAATTTTTATTTTATACTAGCCGACCCGATCCGCGTTGCTGACCCTTGAAGCAGTTTTATGTAACCTTAAGTCAGCGATTGTATTTTTATTGCATCTCTAAATAGTCGGAAGCTTCAGACTTGTTTGTGTCGATATGCAATTTTAACATAGCGCCAAAAAGTTGATGACTTGAGGCATGCATTTATTTCATCAGCTGGAATAGTTTACTGGAAGTGTTTGTCTGAAATCTAAAGGTTAATTGCTTCTTAAATGATTATGTGCCATTGTAAATTCGTTCCAGGTGATAACTTATATTTAATATTGCATATGTGCCCTTCATTCACATGAATGTTCAGTGGCGGGGGTGGTTCGTAGAGTGGAAGTTCGGAGCGGGGTGGTTCGGAGAGTGCAAGTCCGTAGCAGGGTGGTTCGGAACGGGGTGGTTGTTCGGAAGAATTAATACAATCACTCGTTTCATTTTTGCTAAATTGCGGTTTTATTAAATCAGACATAGTGGAGGTACCAAACCCCTCCGAAATTCAACACAATGTATAGCCTATTTTAACCACGGGTCCTCCATGTACATTCTCTGAAAATTACAAGAAAATCAGTTCAGCCGTTTTTGAGTCTATACGGAACATACACACATTGTGTTTTATATATTAGATATCATTTTTAAAGACATAGAGTATAGGGGAAGTACCCCGCCCCTACCGAAATTCAACAAAAATTTTTAGCCTATTTTAACCGTTGGCAATCCATCTACATTTCCTGGCAATTTCAGAAAAATCGGTTCAGTAGTTTTTGTAAAAAAGATAAAATTAAAAAAGTGGGGATTAAAGTGGGCGTGGTCGAAATGTCTTTGCATAAAAACCCAAGTCAGGTTATGGCGCACATTTTACAGAAAGAGTTATCGAAATCGGTCCAGCCGTTCTCAACTGATGCCATTACCAACGAACGACGTGTGATTTTTATTTATATGGATATAGCATTTTTAAAGAAATATGGTATAGGGGAAGTACACCGACCCATCCGAAATTCAACAAAATTTGTAGCCTATTTTAACCGGGGGCCATCCCTGTACATTGGTAATTTCAGAAAAATCGGTTCAGTAGTTTTCGAGAAATGAGAAAAATTTAAAAAAGTGGGCATGGCCAAATTTTCTTTGCATACAAATCAAAGTCGGGTTATGGCGCACATTTTACAGAAAGAACTGTCGAAATCGATGCAGCCGTTCTCAACTGATGCCATTACCAACGAACGACATTTGATTTTTATTTATATAGATTCTACATTTTATAGTTTCCCCAGAAATCGAGGTATGAGTATTACTGTAAGTCTTGTGGCGTATGAATAATAAGTATACGCCACAATTAAGTTGGGTACATAGCTGAAAATGCTGAAATTGATTGAATATGATTAATATCATTTTGTAGAAAATATTGTTAACAATTTGGGAACTACTTCAAAGCAATTATTTCTTTCTTCCACTGTCCATACCATACGCTTTTTAAGTTAAAATTGTTATGCTGATATGCAGATGAAAGTTCGTTGATATTAACATACTTTATTGTTTTAACTTTTCTCTATCAAAAATGCACACATACAGACAACTGCACAGTGCACTATATCGAGGTCTGTAAGGCCTCTGTTTGTTAGTCGGTGAGTTTCGACTACAATGTATAGGTAAAAGTATATGTAATGTGAAAATATCTTATATTTGTTTTATGTTTCTTTTTTTCTTTGTTCTTTAGCTTTGTTTTATCTACAATTTCAACGATGATGATGACGATAGTGGTGCTGCTGCTGTTGAGGTTCATGATGGTCTGCAAAAACGACGACGACTGGCTTTTGTGGTATGCCCACTGTGTTGACAGTTGCTTTGCAATGTTGGAGATAGTGGTAGCAGATGTAACGGTACCAGTATGTGGTTTTATTCTTTTTGAGTTTGAAAATATGCATATGTGTTTGCCTGAGTGTGAGTATTTCCGTTTTTGGTCCCTACCAGAAGAGTTCATACAAGTTGTTTTCATTATTATTAACAGTTGAGTTGACATATTCCAGGTTGCAGTTGGTATGTAACTACCGAACGCATAGAGTACGTATATACATACAGACATCACATGTATTTTTTTTTGTAACACGGCAGGCACAGTGTTGAGATTTCAATGCCTTGGGGTGAATTGATATTCATTTCGTTGATTTCAACAAATTGTTGAACATTTTTTTTGTCCGGATGAAAAGATTTTATTCACAATCTGATGAAATTCTTAATTAACTTGGAAGGAATTGTTTATGGTTTGTCATTTGCCTGCTACTACATTGATGAAATAGGTGTTTAACTGTCAGGCGTTATACTCTACATATGAATATTTCCGAGTATCGCTGTTTACATTTTATTAATTTAAGCTTGAGATCTATAACAAATTCACAATGTGGGGTAGTTCGCGCCTGCCAGAATACGTTGAAAAGTCTACTCTAGATTCAATCCACTGTACTGAATGCTAACAACTGCAGTAGAGTTGCTATTTTTTCTTTTCTTTTTTTTTTTGCATTTCATTATGAGTCTATTCTCCATTTACGCCATGGAAACCTCAAGATAATAGTTCCTTCTTGGCTTCCGTTTTATTTTCATCCTCTGATTCAATTCTTTTACTTTTGCTGCGGTTGCATGAGTTTTAATAATAATAACATTTCTTATTTATTTTCCAGATATCTTATAAAAGGTCTATCTTTCACTTTTTTATTTGGAAATAACATTGAGCGGCATTCCAGCAAATTGTACATAGGTATGTGAGCTTGGACAAAGCCATAATGGTGTACTTATTGTGTATAAATAAAATATTCTTTATAAAGTTAAACATTTTTAAAGAATTTATAAGCGGCAACTTGCGTTACTGTAGAAGAAATATTTAATAAACCAAAAATTAATATTTTTATTGCAATGACAACAAAAATGTTTAAAGGACACTGAGAGAGTGAAAATATTGGGATGATAGTTTCCAATGGCTTGGAGTTCCCGAATATTTAATTAAACATAATATAATAATTGTTCCACAAACATCCCAGAAGAGAGACTTCTCTCACATCAATAAGTGCAGCCCGATTAATATTACCTCAATGCTATGGTACCTATGGTTGATCGCCGAGTCCGAACGGCGTGTCTCAAAACACCACTTGTACATGGCTGAAATACTCAGAAAATGTCACCAACATAACTAAGGGGTATTTTGCCACCGTTGATAATTTGATGTTGCCTGGCCGGCAAATCAAACCCACGACCTTCAGCGTACAAGGCGGGCGTGCATCCCAATTAAACATAATACATATAATAATATTATAATTGTTCCAAAAACATCCCAGAATGGACAAGCGGGACTTCTTTCATCTCAATGATTCTGATTTCAGACTCATTTTAGCTCAATGATATGGGATCTAGTGTTTTGCAACGAGTCCGAACGGCGTGTCCTATGACAAAACTTGTAGAGAAGTTTTACATGGCTGAACACTCCGAATATGTCATCGAAGTTATACAGAGGTGTATTTTGCTACCGTTGAAAATTTAATGTTGCCTGGCTTGGAAATAGAAACCGGGCACTCAGCGTGAAAAGTGGATGTACATACCACTGCACCACGATGGCACCCGTTTAAGAGTTTAATATCAAAAATCCAGTAGTGGAATTCTATAACTCATTTTTAGGTTACCGAAAAACATTGGTAAAATTAAAACTCAAAATTATGAATGAAAAATACCAATAAAAGTTGACAACATTGTCGCTGTTGGTAGGACTTAACGAAAATTTTATTTTAGTGGCTAACTTACCGACAAATTTCGAAACCGAAATTATAAGCTTTTTTATTTTACCGATTTTTTTGGCAACCAAAAATATGATTTAGAGCATCCCACCACAGATATGCTACATACAGTTTTCAGAGAATTACTCTCTCGTTCTCATATTCGTGTAGCAGAACGGATTTCTTCTATACTGCGAACATCATCACTGCTGCAGCCGGTCCAAAGTTAAGGAACACAAAATTGAATTTAACAAATTGAAGGGAATCAACATTGGAGTCAAAAGAATAAAGTTGTGAACAATGGTTAAGAATCTCTCGAAACCTGGGAAAAAGAGATAAAGAACCTCAGTAAGCTTCGGCTGCCTCACAATGATTCACAGAGATACGCAATGTATTTTAAACATATAAAAAAGGTATGAGTCGGCTTAGTCGACAGCCTGTGTGAATTGGAACTTTCATATATTGAGAATATCGCATCGAAATGCTGCTACACAACCGAAATCCTTTTCTCCAATAATTATGTATTTGTCAGTTTTCAGATTTGGTGGCCCTTTCTGACGTAGGAACCTCCCAACAAAAAATATATTTCTGTTAAAGCTCAAACGTGTTGCGGGGAAGGTACCTGAAGGAATTCATCGGCATAGTCCATCTTGGAAGTTGATCTTATTTTGGGTGTCATTACTTTTCGATAGATAACACTGTGAACCGAAATTTTGGGGGGTGGAAAATTCCTATTGGAGATGAAAGCCCTTGGTGAGTATACACAGAACCCCGAAGGACAGATTCGCCGTAAGTCGAACTTTCGCGATATGGCGTGATGAATATTTTGCCTGAGACCCTAAAAGCCATCTGGAATCAGCGTTATATCTTTGTTCGCTGTTGTTTAAGCTTATATTTAAGATGACATGTCTTCAGTCAAATCAAATGAGGATTTTTTTCGTAGAACATTTCGACCTTCTAACTCGCTTCCTTCAATGTCCTTTTCGTCCTTTATTTCAAGAACCGCAATAAAAGTGGCACAAGATGACATTTTTCAGCTTCGGAATATTCTACAAAAATGTCGCTCGGAAGATTTTAGGTACGGTTCCCAAAGACATAAAATCGATAAAATCATGTTTAAGCGGTCGTTTTTCACTTTTACCCGAATCTTGCTCAGACAGCCCTATATCTATTTATCTCAATATATTATTGTTAACCTATTGATGGCCTAGAATTCTCGGAGTCATTAAAACAGTTGTATCTTGTTTGGCTAAGCACGTTAATTTCATTATTTTTTGGAATAAATATCCGGATATCCGAATTATGGAACCGGTTATTCTGATATTAAAACCGAATTTTTATCCGGTTTTTATGAACCGAATAACCGTATATGTATATCATTAGAAAGCTATTAAAATTGTCAAACAGATATGACTAATATGCATTAGACGTTTTAAGCGGTTATGGTGCTGGAACAAAAAAACCGTATTTTTGAACCGTTTCTTAACGTTTGTGAGGATACATTTCTGTGCGTGAAAAAAATTATGATCATGACCTGGGAGGTGGAAAATTCTTTTTGGAGGTGAAAGCCCTTGATGTGGGCATACAGAACCCTGAAGGGCAGATCCGCCGTGAGTCGAACCTTTGTGTTATGGCGGGTTGAATTCTGGGATGGTGACCCATTATTGCAAGCGTAAAAATTACGTAACTGAATTTCAAGTGGGTTTAGGGTGCTACTGGGACAGTATGTGCTATGTCGGCGTAAGATTATTTTCGTGATATGCTACTGGGACAGTATGTGCTATGTCGGCGTAAGATAATTTTCGTGACATGCCCTAGCCAAATTGGCTGAAGTTTTTTTTAGTATTTTGACCCTAAAATTGAATCTTTCCTTTTCTTTAAAGTATATTTTTATACCTTCTTCAACAAAAAGGATATAAACAACAAAGCAGGATAAGAGTAAGACACTAAATGTTCTACAGAAATCGTCCTAAAACTATTTGGATTAGCACATACTGCACCTAAACCCACTTGAAATTCAGTTACGTAACTTTTTACGCTTGTAATAATGGGTCACCATCCCAGAATTCAACCCGCCATAACACAAAGGTTCGACTCACGGCGGATCTGCCCTTCAGGGTTCTGTATGCCCACATCAAGGGCTTTCACCTCCAAAAAGAATTTTCCACCCCCCAGGTCATGATCATAATTTTTTTCACGCACAGAAATGTATCCTCACAAACGTTAAGAAACGGTTCAAAAATACGTTTTTTTGTTCCAGCACCATAACCGCTTAAAACGTCTAATGCATATTAGTCATATCTGTTTGACAATTTTAATAGCTTTCTAATGATATACATATACGGTTATTCGGTTCATAAAAACCGGATAAAAATTCGGTTTTAATATCAGAATAACCGGTTCCATAATTCGGATATCTGGATATTTATTCCAAAAAATAATGAAATTAACGTGCTTAGCCAAACAAGATACAACTGTTTTAATGACTCCGAGAATTCTAGGCCATCAATAGGTTAACAATAATATATTGAGATAAATAGATATAGGGCTGTCTGAGCAAGATTCGGGTAAAAGTGAAAAACGACCGCTTAAACATGATTTTATCGATTTTATGTATTTGGGAACCGTACCTAAAATCTTCCGAGCGACATTTTTGTAGAATATTCCGAAGCTGAAAAATGTCATCTTGTGCCACTTTTATTGCGGTTCTTGAAATAAAGGACGAAAGGACATTGAAGGAAGCGAGTTAGAAGGTCGAAATGTTCTACGAAAAAAATCCTCATTTGATTTGACTGAAGACATGTCATCTTAAATATAAGCTTAAACAACAGCGAACAAAGATATAACGCTGATTCCAGATGGCTTTTAGGGTCTCCAGCAAAATATTCATCACGCCATATAGCGAAAGTTCGACTCACGGCGAATCTGTCCTTCGGGGTTCTGTATATACTCACCAAGGGCTTTCATCTCCAATAGGAATTTTCCACCCCCCAGACTTTGAGCTCCATTTTGTTGCACAGTGTAATTGGCCAGCCTAGACCATAGAGATTTTGGACAACTATTTCAGGAAGCACGGACTTGCCCACGAACACCATAATATCGCTGTAAACAGGACCACAAGGTATACATTTCCTAAGGATCTTCGAACATACCTTAAACCGCACTTAAACAAAAATGTTGAACTTTTGTGGGACAGACACTCTAAGAAGTAGACCGACATAGTCGATTCGAACTGTATCTAAGATTCACAGAAATTTTACGATGTGCCTTCGAGTGTATAGTGCGCACCATTTTAGCGAAAAGTAATGTACCTGGAGGAGTAGACCGATTTGACTCATCTTCAAACTTAAACCAAGTTTGGACAAAATATTAGGAAAGCCAAATTTTTGACCGAATCGGGAGATATCCGTTCGAGAGTTCTCGTACGCTCCAACCACAACACATGGTATTATTGGGGTTCCTACACATTTCCGGCCATTTTCTCAGGAAATATACCGTCGTAATGGGAGCAGCGAATACAAGTTGTTACAACAAGTATAAAATATCAGTCGGCTTTTCCGACAGAGATATACCCTCAGCCTATGTGACTTGAAACTTTCATCTACGGACAGATCGAATATATTTAGGGTCTTTTCAGAATTTTGTGAACATTTGAAATTTTAGACAAAAATGTGGATTAGGATTAACGTTCAAAAGTGTTGCGGAGGAGGAATGGACCGACATAGTGCATTATGAAAGTGGATCTTATTTTGGGAGTCTTATCTTTTCGATAGACATCGCACCCACTAGTCATTTCAGTGGGTCATCGTATAACATTTGGAGGCCAGGAAGCATGAACTTATCCACAGAAAACATAATATCGCTGTAAACAGGACCACAACGAATAGCTTCGGTATACATTTCTAAAGGATCTTCGAACAGACCCTAAACTGCACTTAAACAAAAATGTTGAACTTTTGGAGGAAGGTGTCTTAAGGAGAGGACCAAAATTGGTCATTTTTGGAAGTTAATCTAAATTTGGATAAAATATTAGAAGATCCAAAGTTTGGATCAAATTGGTTACCCCGTTCAAGAAAATGTATCGTGCATTCCATTTTAGTGATTTTTTTTTTAAATTTTGGGGGGAAGATTTGCACCGGTGTTGCCCATCTTCGAACTGAAACTAATTTTGGACAAAATATGTCGAAGCCCAAATTTCCGACCAAATCGGTTCACCAGTTCGAGATATACGTTCTCTCCAACCACTATATACGGTGCCATAGGGATTTTTACAGCTTTTCGGCTGTTTTCTCAGGAAGTATTTACTTCCCCCTCAAAAAACGTGTACCATCGTAAAGGGAGTCAGTGAATGCAATTTGCTTCAACAAATCAATCCGAGGGCAGGTCTTAAAGTGAACTTATCGAAAATTTTGTGTGGGAGGTACCCGAAGGAGTGGATAAATATAGTCCATATTCGAACCTGATCTATACTTGGTAGATATATTAGGATGTGTAAAGTATGGGCCAAATCGATAACTCTTGAACAAATTTTTTCCGAACATTTTTGAACTTTTGTGGGGAGGTACCTGAAGGAGTAAACTGATATGGCTTATATTCGAACTTAAACTAAGTTTGGACAAAACATTAGGAAGGCCAAATGTTGGACCGAATCGGCAGATCGACAGGTACCTACCTGGTAGAAAATTCAGGATGTGCAAAGCATTGACTAAATCGGTTACTCCCTTCAAGAATTATCGTGCGCACAAATTTTCCGCACATTTTCGAACTTTTGTGGGGGAGGTACCGCAAAGAGGGTGCCACCGTGGTGCAATGGTATGCACACCCGCCTTGTACGCTAAAGGTCTGCGGTTCGATTCCCAAGCCAGGCAACATCAAACTTTCAATCGGTATATTCCTTCGGGTACATCTCACACAAAATTTCGGAAAAGTTCAGTTTAAGATCTGGTCTCGAATCGCTTTGATTTTTGTTGTAGTTTCATTAGGGGTATGTCCATACTTCCTGAGAAAATAGCCTATGACACCGTGGGTAGTGGTTGGAGCGCAAGATAACTCTCGAACGTATCTGTTGATTCGGTCCAAAATTTGAGCTTCGTAATATTTTGTTCACACTTAGTTTATGTTCGAAGATAAGCCATATTGGTACCACCCCCACAAAAGTTCACAAAAGTTGTTTGCACGGTAACTCTTCACACATTTTAATATATGTACCAGATATAGATCAGGTTCGAGTATGGAATATATTTGCCCATTCCCTTGGGTACCTCCCAAACAAAATTTCCGATGAGTTGACTTTAAGACAGAGATGGCCAGCAACAACAAATTTCATATGCCTGCGGGCATAGGCAAAGCGATCGAACTCACACGTATAGAGTAAACATCTTCGTGTGGCTTCGTTAGGTTGGCGTGTTGTTTACATTTTGCAAATCAGTCGATGGGAAGAACGTTGGTTTGTTAGTGTAATACTAATGATGGTCGTTCGGATTTTTTATACTCACACAAGCGCAGTGTATAATCTGCAAATGTGTGTTTTTAGCCATTAATGCTTTAAGACCTACTCTAGATTCGCTGCCTCAATTACGACTGTAAAAAATTCAAGTTCATACTTATTGAGAATGTGGTTGGGGAGCACGGTAACTCTCGAATTAAAAATTCATAAAGGTTTTTGATATTTTTTTTCCTTCATATAATACATCATTTCATATCCATCTCCATTCATAAATTATGTTGTTATATTTAAGTAGAAAAAGGATAAACCTAAAACTCTTCAAATAGTATTGACAAATTTGTAGAAATATATTGTAAATATTATCCAAATAATAAAATAAATTGAAATGAATTGAAACTCTCGAACTTCTGAAATGGTCCATACCCACAGAAGATCAATATTTGTGTCTAAGTTCAGATAAGAGTCTATTCAAAGATCCTTTGGAAATGTATACCGATGTTGTTCGTTGTGCTCCTTTTTACATCGATATTATGTTTTCCGTGGGCAAGTCTATGTTTCCTGGCATACTGGCGCAAAAGTTGTATAATAGCACATTGAAATGTCTACTACTATCTATCTATCGAAAAGTTATAACTCACAAAATAAGATCCACTTCCATAATGGACTATGTCGGTCCATTCCTTCAAGTACTTCCTCCGTAACACGTTTGAACTTTTATCCTAAACCACAATTTTGTCGGCAAGCTCAAATGTACAAAAAGGACCACAAAATTCTGTTAATACCCTAAATACATTTGATCTGTCCGTAGGCGAAAGTTACAATTCAAATAGGTTGAGGGTATATCTCTGTCGGCAATACTTTTTTACTTGTTTTTGGAAGATTTTCATCTGAAAGACCACATCTTATTCCAGTGTCTGTTTTTTTTTTTTTTTTTTTTTTTTTTGAAAAATATTATGTGGTTTTTTGGCAAATGGCCAACCACGAAACCCTTCCCAGCAAAAATTTGGTAGGCACATGTCATTACTTTCTGCATTACCAGGTAATGAGTACTCATTACCATCCGCATTATCACACAGTACATATATAACAGTTAACACATAACTAGTTACATCCTTACTTACTACTTACTTACTAAGTAATGAGTATGGTGGCACAGAGCTAGTGTGTCCGACTACAAATTCTAGAGTTGTGTGTTCAAAGCTCAGCGTCGGCATGTGTGTTTTTTGTTTACAAAATTACAAAAAAATGTTGATGTACATGGATGAGTTTAACCAACCCTTGCTGTTCGAGCAAGTGGCCTAGTGTGTAGTGTGTTTGACTACAAATCAGAAGTTCGTGTGTTCAAAACTAGCATGTATCGAATGAAAAAGAAAAAAACAAAAAATGTGTAGTGTTGAATTTGAATATAATTTCACCTCAATTTTTTCTAAAAATAGAACTATGCTTTTTAGCTTCTTTTCGACTGCCGGTATGTGGTTAAGTATGTACTTAAAAAACTTATTTAAGGAAGTACTTCCACCCTATGACATCCCCATGTAAAAATAATGACTTTTACGGTATATTTGTAAGTAGTTACTACTGCCAAATTTTACTGAATAAAGTCATTACTTAGTAATGACTTTTTTTGCTGGGTTGTTTGTAAAAGCGTATTGCCAACTAGTGTTGGGCAATCAAGTTCCCTGAGCGGATCGATCCTTCTAGTTCCTTGTCCCAAAAGGAACTAGTTCCTTAATATAGTTCCAAATAGTTCCGAGATCGATATAGTTCAACGAATCTTCATCTTTCGTCGCTCTTTTTGTTCCAAATAGTTCCGAGACCGAAATGTTTTCATGGTTTGGTGGATGAATGACATACAAATAAATAAATTGTAGCGAAAAAACCAAAGACGAAAGATCGACGTAGGATTTAAATTGAAGGAACGAGAAAAACGAAAGGAACGGAGCAAGTTGAGTTTAAGCATTAAGCTAGGATAAAATTATAATTTTATTCTATATTGCCGGGCTTCGCCCGGGGATCTAAGACTTTCTGCTATGGACAGTTGCAAATCTAAGGCACGGGAAAAAATATATTTTAAATTGTAAATTTTTATCTATGTAGCCGACATTTAACAAGGGAATTTTCGGAATTTCGGAGGCCCATATCTCGGGAAGTATTGACTTTGTGATCAGGGTAACGATACCTACCTGTGGAAAAAAATTAGGTCCCGATCCGAGCTTAATGCTTAAACTCATCTTAAGCCAAAGGAATATATGAACTAAAGGAACGATATAAATGCAAGAACTGGATATAGTTCCAATAGTTCCTTGTCCGGAATAGTTCTTTGGAACTAGTTCGTTCCGGAACTACACAACTCTAGTGCCAACTCTAGCTTGATAACTACTTAAGCGATCGTCATATATTTTTGTGGACTTATTTAGAACATAAAGATCCAATCCTTCATCGATCGACATTTAAAACAAGTAAAAAAGTATCAGTCGGCATTGCCGACAGAGACATACTCTCAGCCTATGTGAATTGAAACTGTGATCCAAATTTTGGACCAAATTCGTTGACCACTTCGAGTGCTATAGTGCGCTCTACTACACATGGTGTCATAGGGATTTTAACAACTTTCGGGCTTTTTTCGCTGAAAGTATTTACTTGCCCTTGAAAAATTTGTAAGTGGGTCAGTTAATGGAAGTAAGTGGGTCAGTGAATAGAAGTTGCTTCAACAAAACTCAAAGTGATTCGGGAGCAGGTCTTAAAGTGAACTTATGTAACGTGACAATATGTTCACGTACATAATACAACAAGTATTACCAAGAAACGCCCCTACATACATCGCTTCGACAACACTTGTCTACTTGACACTAGTGGCATCACAGGTCACACACTGCTAAATTTAACTCCAGTGTGTTTTTGCAACCATCGTAATTTATACTTAGGGCGAATAATTCTCATTCGCTTTATACTCATAGTTATTAAAGTATTTCAGTTTTGGAGGCAAATGGGGAGCTGGCTACTGCAGGGAGTTAGCTACACGGGTTGGAACTAAAGGTTGTTCTACATCCGCCAACGTACACCTTGGTGTTACCGAGTTGGGAATAATTTTGGAAGCTACCCATTAAATTGTGGTGGCTAATAAATTGCACTGGACCTTCGGGTTTTTCAGTTCTACAGGGCCTTCGGGTCATCTGTTCCATTCGGCACTGGACCTTCGGGTTTTTCAGTTCTACAGGGCTCTTGAGTCATCTGTTCCATTCGGCACTGGACCTTCGGGTTTTTCAGTTCTACAGGGCTCTTGAGTCATCTGTTCCATTCGGCACTGGACCTTCGGGTTTTTCAGTTCTACAGGGCTCTTGAGTCATCTGTTCCATTCGGCACTGGACCTTCGGGTTTTTCAGTTCTACAGGGCTCTTGAGTCATCTGTTCCATTCGGCACTGAACCTTAGGGTTTCTCAGTTCTACAGGGACTTCGGGTCATCTGTTCCATTCGGCACTGGACCTTCGGGTTTTCAGTTCTACAGGGCCTTCGGGTCATCTGTTCCACTGTTTGGGTAGTAGTAGTACATCGTAGAAACTAGACCGTAGTCTTAGACTAATACTCGACAAAGCCATCGTCTTCCCGAACATCAACACCAGACGCCGAATCCATTGTGTTCCCGAACAACAATAGCCGAACGCCGAACATCAACAGCCGATCGCCCAATCCATAGTGCTCCCGAACATCTGCAGCCGAACACCGAATTAATCGTCTTCCCGATCATCTGCAGCCGAAAACCGAATTCATCGTCTCCCGATCATCTGCAGCCGTACACCGAATACACACCCGAACACACAAAGCTAATTCAACGCGAACTCATCAACTGCCAAACCCCAGCGAGTCTGCATAATACTTACGCAAACTATTAATCCAAATATATACCCATTGAATTCATTCTTATCGCATTTAAACACAAGTAGATTGTAAATTAGTATTTAATCAATAAATCCCCGATTTAGCCCCCAGGAAAGGGAGAATACTAGTCTTTTCATTTCGTAAGGTTTAGTGGGTCCTTATGGAGACCCTGGACGCGACTGAAGTTACCCCAGCCGACGAGAAAACCACGTTACACTTATCCGAAATTTTGTGTGGAGGTACCCGAGGAGAGGACAAATATAGTGCATATTCGAACCTGATCTATACCTGGCAGATATATTAGGATGTGTAAAGTATGGACTAAATCGTTCACTCCCTTCAAGAGTTGTCGTGCGCACAATTTTTCCGAACATTTTTGAACTTTTGTGGAGCAGGTACCTGAAGGAGTGGACCGATATGGCTTATCTTTGAACTTAAACTAAGTTTGCACAAAATATTGCGAAGGCCAAATGTTGGACCGAATCGTCAGATCCGTCGGAGAGTTATGCTGCGCTCCAACAACTACAGACGGTGTCGTATGGGTTTTTGCACCTTTCAGGCTATTTTGTCAAGAAGTATGTACTTGTCCCTGATGAAACTTGTACCGTCGTATGGAGGGCCGTGAATACAAGTGGATACATCAAAAATCAAGACGATTCGAGAGCAGGTCCTAAACTGAAATTTTCCAAAATTTTGTGTGGGAGGTACACGAAGGCGTGGACCGATGGAGTCCATATTGGAACCTCATATAAGTTTGAAAGAAATTTCACTATATGCAAAGTATGGACCAAGTCGGTTATTCCCTTCAAGAGTTATCGTGCGCACAAATTTTTCGAACATTATCGAACTTTTGTGGGGGAGGTACCGGAAGGAGTGGACCGATATAACCCATCTTCGAACTAAAACTAAGTTTGGACAAAATATTGCGATAGCCAACTTTTAGACCAAATCAGTTCATCCGTGCGAGAGTTATCGTGCGCACCAGCCAGCTAGACAGACAGACGGACGGACGGACATTGCTAAATCCACTCCAAATTGACTGAAACACATTTCGTCCAAACATACTTGTGGCCTGAAACCATTATTTCGATGAGGCATATTTTGCCCGTATGAAAGTGTATATACCCTCCTTAGCATAAATGCTGAGGGTATAAAAAAACCTTAAACTTTACATGTTCCAAATTTTGTGTGGGGATACCCTGAGGAGTGGTACGATGTACGTTCCATATTTGGACGTAATTCAAGTATGTACGCGAGCGTTATGTTAGGCAGAACCAAGTTTAGTTACTGCCGGCAGATTTTCTGGAGGTCAAGAACCATTATCTCAAAAAGTATGGACTTGTCCCCGAAAAAGAATACACCGTCATTAATCGGTCAAAAAAAATTGAAGGAAAATTCCCTTATTTGAAGACAAAATTTTGATGTATTCAATAAACTCAGAAAAATGTATGAAGACTGAACATCAAATTTCTGTAATATTAGGGGGATAATGTTGCTAAAACCTTAAAAAGCCGAAAATTGGACTAAATACCAAATATCAGCTACATTGGTTGTTTAATGTGGCTAAAATTTTGAAAATACCGAAAATCGGGCGATACCGTTCTATTGGAGCTATATCAAAACGTGGACCTATGTACATAATTTTTATCAGAAAAGTTTTTTGGTCCATTGGGAACCCTCAATGCAAAATTTCAGCGTATTTGGGAGTGAAACATATGTAAAATCTTAAAAATTCCGAATATCGTGAGGTACCGTTATATGGGGTCTATATCAAAACGTGGACCTATGTCCATAATTTTTATCGAAAAAGTTTTTTGTAATGTGAAAACCCCGTTTAGCTAAAATATTCAAAATACCGAAACATTAAGAAGTACCGATGCAAGGGGACTATCGCAAAACGTGGACTGACCTTCCCAATTTTTTTGCTCTCGACATTGTCTGTGAACTACAAGTATTCATACCAAAATTCATCTGCCAACGCCATTTCCTTTTATATTTGGCCACCGTTTATTTGAACTCGCGACATAGTGCAGCGTTTTTTTGAGGTTATGCGCCATTATTTCGGGAACTATGGACTTGCCCTCGAAAAAAATTGCAATGACGTAACGGGGGCCGCACGAACATCCTGATACAAAAAATTTCATAACGATTCGTCAGGTGTCACTAAACTGCACTTATTTCAAATTTTGTGTGGGAGGTACCTGAAGGAGTGGACCGATATAATCCATATTCGAACCTGATGTATGCCTAGAGGTAGTATTACCATATGCAAAGTTTGGTTCAATTCCGTTACTCCCTTCGAGAGTTATCGTGCGCACAAGTTTTTTAAACATTTGTGGGGGAGGTACCTGAAGGAGTGGACTTATATGGCCCATCTTCGAACTTAAATCAAATCTGGACAAAATATTTCGATACCCAAAATTTGAACCGAATCTATTGATCCGTTCGAGAGTTATCGTGCGCACCAGCCAGACAGACAGACGGACGGACATTGCTAGATCTACTCAAAATTGTCTGAAACGGATATCGTACAAACATACTTGGGGTCTAAAACCATTATTTCGATGAGGCACATTTTTGGTCGTATCAAAGTGTAAATACCCTCTTTAGACTAAAGGCTGGGGGTATAAATATATTAGATTTTACTGAAATTATCAACCTGTCGATAGCCACACTAATCATTTCCGAAGTGTGGAAAGTTGCCAGAGTGGACCCAGCCATAAATGAGCGACATGATATCTTGCAACTAAGGAGGTATCACTACAGTTGACAATGGATGATTTGGGCTCTGACCATGGTAATGCTGAAATAGCTGGATGTACCATGAGTGGAATATCTCACTAAAGTTCTCGTCCTGTCGATAGCTACCTGTTCCCGAAGTCTGGAAGATGACCAGGGTGGTGCAGCTATAACTGTTGAGAATTTTTTTTCACCACTGGCAACACAAATCAAGAATTTTCAAACTGTATAGATCCCAATGAATTGTCTGCAAAACTATAATCTCCATAATTTTGGAAACCAAGATCGTGCTCAACCTTTAGTACACACCCTGTTTACTATATGAGCTCATTATTATATTATTATTGATAATTTTCTTTTTACATAATTTTCTTCATTTTACATATTTTCTTAAGATAGCCTTTATACAACATCTAGCTGTAAACAATTGTAATCGAATTGATATTCACGCATATACACACACTCTCCCTTAATTGATTTTCATCATTACAATTATTTGTATTTGTGTTTTCTTATATGTTTTACACAGACCAAAGATGGCCTTTACGTACAGTTTACAGCTAGCAAGCAACCAGCCATACTTATGGGAAATTTTATTTTTAATTTCAATGTAAATTACAATTTGCCTTTTATTGCACTTCACATATTAACTTACATGTGTGTGTGTGTGCTTACACAACAAACCAGACAACTAAAGACTTCTGCCAAATGAATGGATACCCTGCAAGCAAAAACTATCGCGGAAGTGACTTAGGCGTGTTGCCCAGGGCGATGAAAACTTTCGCGGCGATAGTCGCAGAAGTCACCCTGAAGTGACCTCCGTTGTGAAGAAATGAACCACGCCGGCGTGTCGTCTTGGAAGTCACTCCAGCGACACTTCTAGAAGACCATTTCCGCGATAGTTCTAGAAATTAAAAAAAAAAAAATATTTTTTTATTTGTTTTTTATATTTATTTTTTAATTTTTATTTATTTTTTAATTTTTTTATTTTTATTAATTTTTTCAAATTTTTTATTTTAATTAATTTTTTTATTTTTTTATTTCTCATCTCTTTAGAGAAATTATTCTTTGCAATTTCCGCCTACATTAATTTTGTCGTTTTAAAAATGTGATGTTTTGTTGCCTGACTTAGGAAGCGAACCCGGACCTTCAGAGTGCAAAGCGAGTGTGCTTACCACTGCACCACCGTCTCATATAATCATCAGAAAGAAAATGTTCTATATTTGTTCAAATGTGTTGAATAATTAAATTAATGTAAACAATCGCCTTGGAAGTCACTCAGAAGTCACTCCGAAGTGTCGACATACGCGATAAAACGTAATCACAATAAGGCTATAGAAATTGTTTGTGTAATTCACCAACAATTTTCCTTGGCGTGTCTCCGTAGTGACCTCTTAGGCGAGGGAGTGCGAAACTCACTTCCAATTGCTGGCAGGGTAAACACTTAAAAGAAGCATTGGTTATAACCAACACCACTATATAAAACCAACATCATCACCAGACAAGAATACAAAGAACAAAATATTTGCGAAAAAAAAATATTTGAATAGTCGACAGAGGAAAGTAGTACGGAAGTTTACCGGAAAGTAAACACCATTTACAGGGCAGACGGTCTCTCAAGTGTCATCAACGTTTTTAAAGGCAAGTTTATATGCAAATTATGTGCTCTCCTCAGATACAACAATGTATGTAGGTTTGGCTGCATTTATTAAGCTTGGACACAGCAGCAATGGCGCATTGCCACAACCGCAATGTCTTTAACAGAATCTCATGGACTGGTACTTCATCACGAGTTATAAGAGTGTAAATTGTATGACCGTTTTACAAAAAATGTAATTTCCAAAGAAAAGAAAACATTATTTTGCACATTTAAAAAGTTTGTGCAGGATTCACAATTGCCGGAAGCCTATATAGACAGGTGATCATGAAATAATAATTCGACATCAAAGGTCAACTAAAGCGTTTTGCGCAAAAACGCAACAACAAAATTCAGTTTTCTAATCAGGTGCCAAGAAAATTCTGTGAATATTGCTCATTGATATCCAATCGATTTTCCAACAGAGCCTGAAAGTTCTTTTGTCCCTAAAAAGTATGTATTTAGCGGGTTTTCAGAATTTTGTACGTATGAAAAATGTGGATTTGGATTAAAGCTCAAATGTGTGGCGAACGAGGTATCTGAAGCAATGGACCGACAGAGTCCATTTCGGAAGTGGGTCTAATTGTGTCATCCATTACTTTCGATAGATATCGCGCATAATTTAGAGGTTTTGTATCGAAAGCATGGACTTACTCTCGAAAAACATAATACACGGTGCGCCTTAACTAATTTTAAATGAAAGGTGCTTACACCTGGGAAGTTTGTGGGGATTCTGAAACTACAATGTTCATAGATGAAAAAAAATCAAAAAACAAAAAAAAAAAATCGCCGAAGGGATTTTTGAATAAATCACGGTCAAAGTACATAACTTTAGGGTTTTGTTAGGTTTTCACGATTTTGCTTTGAAACCGCAAATCTCATCGAAATCGGACTAAAGAAAATGTTGTAGCAGTGAAAATTATTATGGGAAGCTTTTGCGTACTCTGAAACAGCAATGTTCATAGAAAAAAAAACTTCCATTGGGCTAAAGAGGGTCCGGCTTCCTGGCTGGTGCGCACGATAACTTTCGAAAGAAGCCACCGATCAGGTCAAAAATTTGGCATTCGAGATTTTTTCAAACTTACTTTTAAGTTCGAAGATGGACCATATCGGTGGTCCACTACTTCCGGTACCTTTCCCACAAAAGTTCAATTATTGCTAAAATGGTGCGCACGATAACTCTTGAAGGGAATAACCGAATCGGTCTTAATTTTGCGTATGGTAATATTAGTTCCAGGCTTAGAACGGGTTTCATACAAAATTGGGAAAAATTGAAGTTTTAGAGCTCTTCTCGGGTCGATTTGAAATTTTTTCACCAATTTGTCTCTTTACGACAGTACAAATTTTGTCGGAAGCAAGTCGATACTTCCTGAGATAATGTCTTAAAAGCTCCAAGAAACCGTGACAGGAAGTCATTTCATCTAGTCATGTATAAGGTTGGAATATGGACTATATCGGTCCATCCCTTCGGGCACCTCCAACAAAAAATTTAGGAAAAGTGCAGTTTAACAGTTCTTCTCGAATCAATTTGAAATTCTTTCCCAAAAATTATACTTGAAGGCCCTGTTACGACGGCGCAACTTTTGTTGGGAGGGCATGTCCACGCTTCCTGAGGTATAAGCACAAAATCTCAAAAAAAAACCTGCCGATACCAACTACATTGGGTAGTACGTAAGATAGCCGTCCAAGAGAGAAATTTCCCAAACTCTCTCTTTTAAATGTTGTGTGCGACCCTAGTTAAATCGGTAAAAAATTTTTCGGGTCAAATCCATACTTCCTAAGAAATTTGTTCAAAAACACAAAAAGTCCCTAGAAACGTCAGAAGTATTGTGTTTGATTCTTTTCTTTAGGTCCGAGGCTGAGGGTTTATCTCAGTCGGCACAGCTGACTGATATTTTCTTACTTGTTTCAAGCAATCTTATCATTTCTCATCCATAACTTCATTGTTTGAGCCATATCACTTTGCATAGAGCGATTTCATTAGCTTTGAATAATGGAAATGGCCAGTGTGAGCAAAATCCGGACAACATGGTGCATTTTTTTCCATATTTTTTCGTTTTTAATCGATAGTGCGAAAACGTGTCAACCATTTCTGAGCCCGCAACTCTTTGAAAATATTGTATTTCATATTAGTAACTATGAGAAGATAAAAAAATCACGGAAATGTTGATCCGCTCTCGTATTTCGAAAATTCCCGGGAAATCCCGGAGTCCCGGGATAACAAATGATAAAAACCGGGAAAAACCAAAACCCTATAGATGATAGACCATATCGGTACACTCTTCAAGAACCTCCCCAACAAAAGTTAAAAAATGTTCGGGAAAAATTGTGCGCACGATACCTCTTGAAGTGAGTAACCGATTTGATCTATCCTAATATATCTACCAGATATGGATCAGGTTCGAATATGAACTATATTTGTCCTCTCTTTCGGGTACATCCCACAACAAATTTCGGATAAGTTCTTTTTAAGAGCTGCTCTCGAATTTCTTGGTGTTTGTTGAAGCACTTGCATACGCTGCCTCTATTATGACGGTAAAAGATTTTTCAGAGGCAAGTCCATACTTCTAGAGAAAACTGCCCTATAGGCGTAAAAACCCTCTAGGCACCATATGTAGTGGCTGCAGAGCACGACAGCTCTCGAACTGATAAACCAATTTGGTAAAAAAAATTGACCATCATCATATATTGTCCAACTTCAGTTTCAGTTCGAAGATGGGCAATACCGGTCCACAACTGCTGGTACTTCCCCACAATATTTATAAAATGTCACTAAAATGGTATGCACGATACCTCTTGAACAGGCCAATCAATTTAATCCAAACTTTGGATCTCCTAATATTTTGTCCAAATTTAGTTTAACTTCTAAAATGGCCCATATCGGTCTTCTCCTTAGGGCACCTCCCCACAAAAGTTCAACATTTGTGTCTAAATGCAGTTAAGGGTCAGTTCGAAGATCCTTTAGAAATGTATACCGATGCTGTTCGATGTGGTCCTGTTTAAAGCGATATTACAAAGGTTCAAAATTATATGATGACCCACTGAAATGACTAGTGGGCGCGATATCTATCGAAAATATATGACTCCCAAAATAAGATCCACTTCCAATGGACCATGTTGGTCCATTCCTTTAAGTACGTCCTCCGCAACACTTTTGAACTTTAATCCTAATCCCCATTTTAGTCGGCAAGCTCAAATGTCCAAAAAGTTACACAAAATTCTGAAAAGACCCATAGACGAAAGTTTGAATTCACATAGGCAGAGGGTATATTTCTGTCGGTAAATCCGACTGCTACTCTTGTACTTGTTTTATAATTATTTGTGTTGCTACACTAAGCTTTACTGAAATGATCATATTGATATCTGCATAGAAAGTATACTTGGCTATACTTCTGTAATATCATCATCAGCGGGTAATACTTCAGTTTTTGGTGTCTAACAACTTTTCAGATGGTTCGTTGATATCTGGACTCATTCTAACAATGAGGTATACAACTTCGGCAAGTTCGTTATTAATGTGGCAACTTCGTTATTAGTGGATAGCGACAGTTTGAAAAAGAACTGTTTCTATAACCATAACACAATATCTATATCATCCACTAAATTTCCTAGTTCGTCTCTAGCGGGTGAAGTGCCTGTACGAAAGACAAGAGTTTCATGTTCCACCCTTTAATAAAATGTTCAAAATTCATTACTTTTAAATTACTAATGGGATGTTAGTGTTTTTTTTTCATTTAACTACTGGCTTTAACTTCAAAGAATTTTGTATAGAACGCCATTTTCCACACCTTTACATTTCCACATAGACATGTTTGTATGTTTGTGTTTCAGATGCTGCATTAGATATGCACATAAGTAAAAATTGCATGTCTACCTTCTACTAACTGAGTATTCAATCACAATTTCACAATTATAGCTAAAGCACTTCAAATCAAACAGTTTCTCTGAAGTGCATGAAAACCACAAATCAACGCCAACTATTTTATGCACAAGTGCCTCCATTAAGTGGTTGCACGAAAATACAAACAGCTCGAGATGAGTTATCTATCTGGCGTAGTAAATTGTAAGACAACACATTTGCTTCGTTGGCGGCTCTTGGCGTTCAAAGCACGGTGGCGGTTTAATAATGGTGTTCAAAGCCATTTCAGTACTCACACTTGATAGATTAAAGCGGGTATCCTAAAAATGTCTGTGTAAAGGCGCCGAAATTGCGTTTTGTTACAAGTATGCAAATTAAACACAATAAAAATAGTGCGAAAAGCGTGCATTTCCAAACAATGCAAATTTAAACCAAATATTAATTCTTACTTAAACAGTCTGTGTTATCAGTCTCTTATTATAAATGCAAATTTTTAAAATTTTTGGGAAAGCCGAAAAGTGAGCATCATTCTCATTAACATGAGAATACTCGATGCTTAAAGAGTTCAGGTTTTCACTAAAAATTCATCATTTCAAAAACTGAAAAGCCAATTGATAATTCCCTTCGCCGGGATGAAATCATGATATTGGTAGCGATCAGTTAATTTTGCAAGCTGTCAGTGCGTTTTGTAAACATTTTTCTCTGCAAAGAGGAAAGTGATGAAGTTAAGCCAATGGGGGAAACTCCAGACTTAGACAATCATATGATTGAATCTTCAACTAAAACAAAACAAACAAAAAACAGCGAAGGCTCGCGCAAAACGGAATTTTGTAAATAAAATTCCAACGACATACTCACAGGTAACTGTGTTGATGTTATTTCAACTTAACAGAAATCGATGATTTCTTAGTTGAATCGTGCTGTCAGCTTGCAAATATTTTGTTCTGGTGTTTTTTGGGAAAGCCGAAAAGTGAGCATCATTCTCATTAACATGAGAATACTCGATGCTTAAAGAGTTCAGGTTTTCACTAAAAATTCATCATTTCAAAAACTGAAAAGCCAATTGATAATTCCCTTCGCCGGGATGAAATCATGATATTGGTAGCGATCAGTTAATTTTGCAAGCTGTCAGTGCGTTTTGTAAACATTTTTCTCTGCAAAGAGGAAAGTGATGAAGTTAAGCCAATGGGGGAAACTCCAGACTTAGACAATCATATGATTGAATCTTCAACTAAAACAAAACAAACAAAAAACAGCGAAGGCTCGCGCAAAACGGAATTTTGTAAATAAAATTCCAACGACATACTCACAGGTAACTGTGTTGATGTTATTTCAACTTAACAGAAATCGATGATTTCTTAGTTGAATCGTGCTGTCAGCTTGCAAATATTTTGTTCTGGTGTTTTTTGGAAAAGCCGAAAAGTGAGCATCATTCTCATTAACATGAGAATACTCGATGCTTAAAGAGTTCAGGTTTTCACTAAAAATTCATCATTTCAAAAACTGAAAAGCCAATTGATAATTCCCTTCGCCGGGATGAAATCATGATATTGGTAGCGATCAGTTAATTTTGCAAGCTGTCAGTGCGTTTTGTAAACATTTTTCTCTGCAAAGAGGAAAGTGATGAAGTTAAGCCAATGGGGAAAACTCCAGACTTAGACAATCATATGATTGAATGTTCAACTAAAACAAAACAAACATTGCTAATTCTATATATGATTTTGATCCCCTTTTTGTAAGGATTAAATGCATTATCCAATTTTTTTTGATTAATTCGGCCATAACGGTCCATATTTTTTAAACAAAATTAAATCATATAACAGCTGAATTTTTTATGACAAATACGGCTTAAAATCTCCACGCAAAACAACTCTGCTCAAAAGAGTATTAACAGCTTGCAAGGGTTATCTGTTGAATTTGACTTCTCAAAGTAAGTAATTATTTTTCAATGAACAAATGAAATAAAATATATCAACACTATTTAATTGGCACATATTAATAAATAAACTTAATGAGTACTTAAACGTAAAAAAATAATAGACTGTCGTTTAAATCCTCTCAAAGGCATATGTAAATGATGCAATATTTGTACTGGATTTATTAAATCCACTGAAACAGTTCTCAGTAAATAAAAAACATATTTCGGTGAAGCATTGCAGCCGAACGCGTTCATATTATGCAAATTGTGAAATATCGACTTGATAAACCTCTTGTGTAGCTGCAAATCACGTAAGCGGTGGAGCATAGTTAATCGGATCTGTAGAAGATGCGCCTTGGGCGTCTATCATGTTCACGTTCACTAGATAAGATCTAAAGTCTTCACCTGTGAACAAAATGAGACAACGATGGTCCCAATACCATCCACTCATCTGAGCGACATTCCAAACATTGAAGTTGCCACAAAACTTCTAGAAGAGTTCGAGCGGTTCAGAAAAAAACAAAGGAACTATTTAAAATCACCAACCTCTATACAAACGTCAAACTGTGAGCAAAGGCGGTAAACCTACTGGTGCACCCATCCAGGCGAAATAGGAGAATGGAAGCCACTGGGTACACGCTTACCTGCTCAGCGATACCCCGATTGATTATTCCGACCGTGCTCCCCAGCCACTACATATAGTGCCATAGGGGGTTTTTAACCGTTCTGGATGTTTTGTCAAGAAATATTGACTTGCCTGAAAAAAACTTTTACCGTCGTTATTGAGGCGGCGAATGCATGTTGCTTCAACAAAAATCAATGTGATGTGAGAGCAGGTCTTAAAGTTAACTTATCTGAAATGTTGTGTGGGAGCTACCGGAAGGAGTCGACAATTATAGTCCATATTAAAACCTGATCTATATATGGTAGATATATTAGGATGTGTAAAGTATGAACTAAAGATTTAACGTGCGCACAATTTGTCCGTACCTTCTTGAACTTTTATGTGGGAGGTACCTGAAGGAGTAGACCGATATGGATTATCTTAGCACTTAAAATAAGTTTGGGCAAAATATTACGAAGGCCAAATTTTGGACAGAATCGGCAGATCCGTTCTAGATTTATCTTGCGCTCCAACCACTACACACGGTGTCCCAGGGTTTTGTTAGCAAATTTCGGGCTATTTTCTCAGGAAGTATAAACTTGCCCCTAATGGAACTTGTACCGTCGTATAGGGTGTGGTGAATACAAGTTGTTACAACAAAAATCACAGCGATATTTGCCTCCTCATGTAGATGGTCAAGTGGAGTCATGAGGAGGCACCCTGTTGCTGTTCGGAAGTATACAAATGTACATTAGGGTTATAACTTTTTTGTAATTTTTGCAAATATCAAAAATACCACCGCATAGCCGAGTACAGCATGAAAAACTACTATGAAATACGGTGCATTTTTGAATTTTTGCGTTGAAGTTCAGTAATGCATTATTTAATTTTAATTGTTATTTTAACATATACGCTTTTCGTAATACGTTATTATTAGTTTTAATCTAATTTAAAATCAATACCAATCCATTCGGGAGCAGGTCCTAAACTGAACTTTTTCCAAAATTTTGTGAGGGAGGTATCCGAAGGTGTGGACCGATTGAGTGCATATTGGAACATCCTATAAGCCTGATATAAATTTCACGACGTGCAAAGTATGAACCATATCGGTTACTCCCTTTGTTTAATTGGGCAACAACAAATTCTCCAGTTCGATAGGATAAAATGTTGAGGTGAGGGAGGGGTGATCCATAGGTTTGTTTCTCAGTTACCGTACATATATGATGAGCAGTGGAGGGAGAAAAGAACAAGTGAAATAAAAACAACCAGTATTAATTCTTTATATAAATATGATTGCTGTTTATTGTGTTTCTTTTCTTACTACAACAAAGATTACCTTTTGTAATCTGGGGTTGGCGCAGAGGCCTTGGTGCTTTCGCTTCTAATGATAAAACAAAAGTGAACGCAGAGGTTCACGTGGATCGCAGAGGATCTTAGTGATTGCAGAGGATCGTGTTGATCGCAGAGGATCTTCGTTTATTACTACTACAACTACAATTATTCCAGTGAGAGAACAGTCTCTCCTATGTATCAAAATGAGCATACCAACAACAACCGTCGCCCGTTGGTATCTACACTCTCCGGTCTCCGCAGAGGGAACTTGTAGAGGTGATACCCGAGCTGTCAATCAGCAACCGTTATCGACTGGGCTCGAGAAGTTGAAGGCCAACGTATCTAACTTATACATTGTTTTTTTTTTTTTTTTTTTCAAGAGTTTTTGTGCGCATATACCCTCGTTAGTATAAATGCTGAGTGTATAAAAAAATGTGTTCAAGCAGTTGGTACCTTTATATCGGCTCTATATCAAAGTGAGGAACTAACGTCAAATGTCAAAAGACTGGTGGTCCCGTCAAACAATGTTGCTAAGACCATCAAAATAACAAAAATCGGGAGGTACCAATGAGAACCTCAAATACAAAAATTACCCAATATAGGGAGGTAACGTTATATAGGGGATATACCGAAACATGGACCTATGTTGATAATTTTGATGGAGAGGTTTTTTGACCACTGAGAACATCAAATAATAAATTTCAGAAAGTTCATTCAAAAAATGTAGCTAAAATCTTCAAAATACCGAAAATTGGGAGGTCCTGTTATATGGAGGTTATATCAAAACATGGACCTATGTTGATGATTTTTCGTGGAGTATTTTCGTGACTACAAAGAACCTCAAATGTCACATAACAGCTAGTTCGGTTGTATGTAAAACTCTTAAAATACCGAAAATCAGGAGGTACGGTTATATGGGGCCTATATGATGGATAAGTGTTGTGACCACTAAGAACCTCAAATGTCAAATTACAGCAGGGGAAAGTCCATACTCGCTGAGAAAATAGTCCGAAATCCTATGCACCCAGAAATTTCTACATATTTTGCATATCGTGCATATTTTGACATATTTGCGTAAAATGAGCATATGCAAAACCCTATGCAAAAATATATTCAAGGAATTGTTGTCTAAATATCCCACCAAAAT
Source organism: Musca autumnalis (assembly GCF_047663935.1). Taxonomy (NCBI): domain Eukaryota; kingdom Metazoa; phylum Arthropoda; class Insecta; order Diptera; family Muscidae; genus Musca; species Musca autumnalis. The sequence goes on from NW_027411944.1 coordinate 283,176, forward strand.
GGCTGAAATTTCGTTAGGGGTATGAAACTTTACAACTGAAATTTGTCCGCATAGGTCTGTAGTCTTCATAAAGCCCCCATAGAACGGTACCTACCTATTTTCGGTATTTGGAAAGTTGTAGCCTCAAATTCCCACCGAAATGATTGAAATTTTTTATTTAGTCTTCGTTGGGGGTATTAAAATTTCCATCTGCAATTTGTCGTTATAGGTCCACGTATAGCCACCCGATTTTCGGTATTTTGAAGGTTGTGGCCTCAATATCCCACCGAAATGACTAAAATTTGGTATTTTGTCTTCGTTGGTGGTATACAATTTACCACCTGAAATTTGTCGGTATATGTCCACGTCTTCATTTAGCCCCCATTGAACGGTACCTCCGGATTTCTGGTATTTTGAAGGTTGTGGCCTCAATATCCCTCCGAAATGATTGATATTTGGTATTAAGTCTTCGTTGGGGGTATAAAACTTTCCGCCTGAAATTTCTCCGTATAGGTCCACGTCTTCATATAGACCCCATAGAAGGATAGCTTCTGATTTCCGGTATTTTGAAGGTTGTGGCTGTGGTTATACATTTCTCTATTTTATTGACTTGTCTGAAGAGAATTTTAAACAGAAAAATTGTACACACAAACATTTTTGTACCTATTATTCAAATATAAGCTGCGTAAGAAAATATGTAAAATGCATAAATTTTGCATATTTCGATTGCAATTTAATCAGAAGCCAAAAATATGCTTAGTCCCCAAAATTTGACATGAATCGGACCAAAAATAGGGGTTGCATAAAATTCCGCTGTCTAATGATCATCGATCCATTCGTTTTCGAGCTTTAGTCGTCACAGGAAAAATACTCATAAGCAAACGTAAGCAGCTGAAAATTCCCAATTCAAAACAGAAACAAGTAAAAAAGTTTCAGCCTACAGAAATATGCCCTCAAACTGTGTGTTCGAAAACGGCCTTCATGAGTTATCGTGCGCATCGTGGTACATCTTCGAACTTGATTCATGTTTGGACAAAATATTACGAGGACCAAATTTTTAACCGAATCAGTTGATCCGTTTGAGAATTAGCTTGCGTACCAGTTAGACAGACATCTGACGGACGTTGCTAAATCGAATATAATCTGCCTGAATCGGACTTCCTACAAACATACATGTGGTCTAAAAACATCATTTTTATAAGGATGTACCTCCTTAGTCTAAATGCTGATGGTATAAAAATAAAACAAAGGAGCTGCAGCTGATTGACTTCTTGTTGACAAATCGTCGATGTCATGCTTATGTGTTCCATACGCCCTTTGCCCTTTTTGAGATAATCGCATTTTAATGTTTTGCATGACAACTGCATTGAGCTGACTTAAGAAAATATATATATTTTCGACTTGAATTTATTAATAATAGTATATAGAACATATTTGCAAAAAATAGAGGAATATGTATTGGAATATAAAAGTTATAGAGATTTTTTTTAATATAATTTTTTCGATTTTTTCCATATACACATTTATGACACAAATGTGAAATAATGTCCACCATATGGAACAAAGTGACAAAGAAATATCTTTGCCTCAATAATTTAAAACCTTCTAGATCGAAAATTGAAAATTGAAATGCCGAGCAGCAATTCAGAAAGAACATACCGCAAAACACTGAAACCACCTGTATGTCAAAAATTCAAAAATGGCATATGGGACACTTAAGCATGACACCGACGAAATGCTTAAAGGAATACGCAAACGAGTAGTTATTATTCCAAAAAGTAAAGTTTGGGTGCTTTTCGTTTGTTTTCATTTGCTTATAGACATATACAAACTAAATTTATTTACAATATAGACAACATATCGTATTTCTTTCCTTTGCATGATGGATAACGTAAGACGGACGTTAGGCAAACGATTTTGAAGTTTAGTCCGATGTTGAATTTTTATTTTGACTACAATATTCATAAGATTTTTGTTTTAATTTGTAAATTGTTTCCGTACTTTTGTTGTTTATACTGAAAATGTCTATTTCCCCAACTTGTGAGTTCTTCCTCCATTTTAACGACCAAACCATCCTTCAACAAAATTTCGACATGTAGTTGCATTAGTTATTCCAAACTTTGTATTTTCGACTGATGTACGATGTGAATGATAAGCAAACAAGAATGTTCAAATCACCATTCGCCCATCATTTCGTAAGTTTAAATTGTGTTTTCAGCACAAACACGCATATTTGCCAACGTACCCACGCATCCCTAAAAAGTTCACAGCTAAACATACACATGGATTTTCATGTAAAACCGTGGAAAACGTTTTTTTTTCGTTCTGTGGTCATTGACGCATGTACAAAGTCTGGTTACTCCAACCACATGGATATGGTGGCGACTTGAAACGTTTCGGCAATATGCGTGTGTTAAGGCTTTATGAGTCCATTCTTACGTACGTATGTATGTATGTACGTACTATGATGTACCATCTACTCTCAAACATGTTCATGACGTGTTGAAAGTTTACAACACATAGTAAGTACAACATATAGTATTGTTTTTTTGTTGTGTTTTGTTGTTGGTCCTGCTCCATTATCGGCCATGGGTTTAGTTGCATTATCCAACGGTTGTATTCGTTCATTCGCTCAAATTTCCACATGCAAATTTACACTCCTTTCCGGTTCGATTAAATGTTAAGTTTAATGTAGCACAAAAGGAAAAACCAAATAAGTGGAAAGCTCGAAAAAAAATAAAAACTAACAAAGGAATTGTTTTTGGAAAAAGGTTCAGACATTTCATTTGATATTGTTATTGAATTAAATGCTATACCAATGACAGTGGCTTTAAATAACGGCTATTGTTTAACAATTGAATAAATAACAATGTGTTATAGAATAATTTAAACGAGTTAGTAAATCAAGAAGAATCACAAACAAAATCTTAATTTACTAATGAAGGATGTGGGGAATGGTGATTGCTTTCATTTCATTAACGGAATAGAAATTTGAGGCTTGAGATGTCTATAAGGTTTTGGAAAATTTGCACTAAAAGTGAATGGAATAATTATGTATCAAGAGTAAGAGGTAGTACTGATAGAGGACAAGCACGAAAGCATCAGTCTGTTGTGCCGACAGCAGATATATATTAAATATTAAAATTGGCATAGATTTGCGCATTTTCCAATAAATCTGATATTTTGATCAATGCCAAAATATTATTAATTTCAAGCTGAGACGGTCAAGTTTCATAATCATTATATGCCCAACAGCGGCAGAGATATCCGCATTGGAAATACAATTCCACAACTTATTTTACCACTTTTTGTAACGCAATTGGGATCAATTTATAACTCAGGATGTCACTTTTGTTGAAATGCACCCAAAGCAGGAAGATTGGTCAGTACAATTCAAATAAAACAAGTAAAAAAATATCTGTCGGCTTTGCCTTCAGCCTATATGAAACTTTTACCTACGTACAGAATTTTGTGGCTCTTTTTGGACTTTTGAACTTGCCGACAAAAATGTGGATTAGGATTAAAGTTCATAATGTTGCGGAGGAGGTACTTGAAGGAATTGACCGACATAGTCCATTATGGAAATTGATCTTATTTTGGGGGTCATATATTTTCGATTGATATAGCGCCCACTAGTGACTTTAGTGGGTCATAGTATAAATTTTTTATCAGTATGGCGGGAAGCATGGACTTGTCCACGGAAACGTAATCTCGCTGTAAACGGGACCATAACGAACAGCATCGGTATACATTTCACAAGGATCTTCGAACAGACCATAAACTGCACTTAGACATATGGACCATTTTAGAAGGTAAACTAACTTTGGACAAAATATTAGGAGTTTGGACAAAATTGGTTGCACCGTTCAAGATATATCGTGCATACGATTTTAGTGACATTTTTAAATATTGGGGGAAATACCAATATTGCCCATCTTCGAACTGAAACTAAGTTTGGACAAAATATGACCAAGACCAAATTTTTGGACCAGATCGGTTTATCCGTTCGAGAGATATATTGCGCTCCAACCACTACACAAGGTGTCATAGGGGTTATTTGCAACTTTCAGGCTATTTTCTCAAGAAATATGGACTTGCCTCTGAAAAAACTCTTGCCAACGTAAAGGAGGCAGCGTATGCAAGTTGCTTCAACAGAAATCAAAGTGATTCGAGAGGGGACCTTAAAGTAATTTATCCGAAATTTTGTGTGGGAGGTACCCGAAGGAGTGGACAAATATAGTTCATATTCAAACCTGAGATATATCTGGTAGACATATTAGGATGTATAAAGTATGGATCGTGCGCAAAATTTTTCCGAACATTTTTGAACTTTTGTGGGCGTGGTTCCAGAAGGAGTGGATATTACGAAGGCCAAATTTTGGACCGAATCGGCAGATCCGTTCGAGAATTATCTTGCGCTTCAACCAAGGTGTCATTGTTTTTTTTTTTGTAACTTTCTGTCTATTTTCTCGGGAAGCATGAACTTGCACCTGATGAAACTTATTCCGTCGTATAGGGGACAGTGAATATAAGTTGTTACAGCAAAAGTCAAAGCGATTCGAGAGCAGGTCCTAAACTGCACTTTTCCGAAATTTTGTGTGGGAGGTAACCGAAGGAGTGGACCGATATAACTTATCTTCGAACATAAACTGAGTTTGGACAAAATATTACGAAATCCAAATTTTGGACATAATCGGTTGATCCGTTCGAGAGTTATCGTGCGCTCCAGCCAGACAGACAGACGGACAGACATTGGTAAATCGACTCCAAATTGCCTGAAACGGATTTCGTCCAAACATACTTGGGGTCTAAAACCATAATTTCGATGATGCACAGCATGATGCTCGTTAGCATAAATGCTGAGGGAAGAAAGCTTATAAAGTTGCATGTATGTACACCATTCTATTTTGCGTCATTGCAAGGTGATCTTTTCCTTTTCGTTTACTTTTGAACTACTCCTATTAGAAGCGGAGCTATCAGCATAAGATTAAAATGTTAATTTTTTTTCTATTTATGTACGTTTTTTTTGCCCATTCTGACTCCTGAATATTACCTGACCATGACCAATAACAATAGCCTACTTCCTGTCTAGAACCCGCAAAAAACACCAAACAAGTTCGTAACGATCCCATAAAGAAATTGGGAAACTGGATGTTTTAACGACTATTGTGATATCTCCGTTGTTCGACCACCTACCTACAACAACCTACGTTGCAATGTCCATACTAGAAGCGGAGATGTTTGTAGAAGAACAAAACCTAGAATTTTTCTACACACTAGTTTTTTTGCCCATTCCAACCCCTGAATATTGTCTGCCCATCACCAAAATCAATAGTTTCCTTCCTCTCTAGGATCCCTATCACCCACCAAAATTTCGTCAAAATTGCGACCTGTAGCTTGATTACAAAAAATCAAAAATTACATGTATTACCGACGATATTGCGATATCTCCGTCGTTTGGCCACCTACGTCAATCTACTTTGCATCATTGTAAAGGCGAGATTTTCTACTTTCATAAGCATGCTTCACTTCTGGAATGCCACTAGCCAGAGCTGTGGTGCTCAGCATTACAATTGAAATCACAAAAAGTAGGATCGGCGTTAATTTCCTGATGGGTCGAACTTTTTATACCGGTTCTATGTGTGCTACATACCACAAATTTCTGGTGGAAAGTTTTATACCGCCAACGAAGACTAAACACAAAATCTAAGCCATTTCAGTGGGATATTGACTCTAAAACCTTAAAATACTTAAAATCGGGATGATATTGTTCTATGGAGGCTATTTAAAGATCTGGACCTACACCTATAAGGCCAAGGAAGACTAAATACCAAATGTAAGCCATTTCGGTTGGATATTGATGCTGTAACTTAAAAAATACCGAAAATCGGGAGGTACCGTTCTATGGGGGCTATATCAAAACGTGGACCCATATTGCCTATTTTTAATACCAAACATCGTAGGAGTAATAGAAACTTCTATACCAAATTATAAAGCTCTATCTGTATCCTGATTTCAAAAGACGGACGGACATTTTTATATCGACTAAGAATTTATCAGGGTCTCCGACGAATATTTCGATGTGTTACAAACGGAATGAAAAATTTAATTTTACCCTCCATATTGATGAACATGTGTATGTACTTATTATGGCGCCTTCAAACTAACCATGCCATACTGGATATTTTAACAAGTAAAAAAGTATCAGTCGGCTTTGCCGACAGAGATATACCCTGACCCTGTCTGTATTGACATACTTTTTTTTCCAAAAAACTATGTATTTTGGGGGTTTTCAAAAATTTTCGAGGATATCGATAAATATGACTTTTCTAAACAGGGCCACTAGGAAACCTCTCGGTAAAAATGTCAAACCACACAAAAATTTTGAACATTTGTGTAGGTGGTACCACAAGGATTATAAACTAAGTTTCGACAATATTTAGAGGTCCAAAGTTTGGACCAAATCTGCTTATTTGTCTATGAGAAATCGCGCGTACCACTTTAGCACTTTTGTGGGGGAGGTGCCGAAAGGGGTGGACCTTAAGCACCACCTTCGAATTTCATCTAATATTCGAAGAAATATAACAATATCCAAAGTGTGGACGAACACACTATTCGGATCGAGCACTTCAACCACTACATATGGTGCCATATGGTACCATGAGGCAGCTAAATCGAGTTGTTTCAACAAAGATCAAAGTGATTCGAAAGCCGTCAAGACATCAAGAGTTACCGTGCGCACAATTTTTCCGAACATTTTTGAAGTTTTGTGGGGGAGATACCTGAAGGAGTGGACCGATATGGCTTATCTTCGAACTTAAACTATGTTTGCACAAAATATTACGAAGGCCACATTTCGGACCGAATCGGCCGTTCGAGATCCGTTCGAGCAAGATAGGGGTTTTTGTACCTTTTATACCATTTTCTCAGGACTTGCCCCCGATGAAACTGTCGTATGGGGGCAGTGAATAAAGGTTCAATTCGAGAATTATCGTGCGCTCCAGCCAGACAGACAAACTGACGGACAGGGCTAAATCAACTCCAGATTGTCTAAAACACATTTCGTCCAAACATACTTGGGGTCTAAAACCATTATTTGCCCGTACGAAAATGGGCAATTATTTCATATTCCATTTCCAAAAAAAATTATTTTTTTCCTTTCACACTATATTGAGTAATAAAACTACAACCTTCTCGTTGGGTTGTAAATTCTATTCTGCTTTTATTAATGTTAAAATGAACCTTAAGAACTAAGTTACAAAATAATTCTTAGCCTAGACTATCACTAATTCTTATCTCTAAATTCCTCATTGACCAAACCGAACAACCCGTTGATCAATGAAGTATTTTCCAATATCGTGTGTGTCATAGAAAGTCATAAAACCTAAGTGCGTCCGCTTGTAATACACACACAATAACAGCGCTCGCATGTGGGATTTTAAACGCTATCTTCTATTTGATGTGAAAACATAGATTCATAATTTACCACTTATCATAAGAACTCATAATGATAACCAAATATGTATTGATTTAGGCTGCTGGAAACTCGAGTGGAAAATTTATTCTTTATTATCAGAATTTCCAGCGCCTCAATACAAAAAGTAAAAAGTATGTACAAAAGTATTTTGTACATTCTCGCGGCCGGCATAAAAAATAGTTCTGAATTTAATTATTAGGATTAAGATACATATGTATAAATACATGAAATTAAGAAATTAAAGATTAGTTGTGCACTGTATCTAAGATAACTATAAAACCGTTTAACAATTAGAAGAAATTTATGTTTAAGGATTAAATATTCTGGGGCGGGCCTTAAAAGTAAAAAATGCTGAAACAGATGTAGAATAAAAAGATATGATATAAAAATTAAAAAAAAAAAAATTTTGAATAATAAACCACGTGAAAAAATCTGCCTCTGCATTTACGTGATAGCACCTGTCAATCGCTGCAACCAGCTCTCCAAGGAATCTCTGCTGCGTATCCCTCCACTTCTATCGATCAACCTTATTCTGCAGGCATCTAAAATTGTCGGCCCTTTTTCTTTGCAAGATTTAAGACCGTCATACCTCTCTGTCTCGTTGCTCAGCGCCCGTTGTCGTCTCAATTTTTCACCAACATCCGCTCTGCTCACTTCACGTCTCGGCATCCTCTCGTTTTTGGAATTAGATTCGATGGTAACGTCTTCTTGAAATTGTTCTTGATTCTTCGTCAGGGTAGAAATGGAAGCTGTTGTTACCGCTGTTGATGATGCATGCTTTCCTTTCTTGCTATTTAGATTATTTGATGTCTCACTGAAAATCTTATCGGAAATAGCCTCGAACATGTTACCGTTGTCAATATTACTGCCCTTGTTGTTGTCACTATTCAACGACCTTTCTTTAAGTGCTATTTGGGTAATTTTCAAGAACTCCTCTTCGGGTTTATTATCGTTGAAGGCGTCCGACATCGTATATGCCACTATGGATTCTTGCCGTTTTCCATTATTCCAATTCTCCTTCTTTACTAAAGTGTTCGTACATTTAATGGAATAATCTTCCTCAGGCGATAAAGTTGAAAGATTCTGGCCACTTGTTGCTGCTGCCGCTGATTCATGTTGTGATGCTTGCTGTCCCATGGGTTGTTTTAGATGTTGTTGCACCGTTGTTGTACTGTTGTTCGTAGAATTCAGGTTCATATTGAGTGTGGGATTCTTGTTCTCTGATGAAATTTTTCGTGCTTCGTTTGCTGACGACTCCTGTACTTTTTCTTCCACAACGCAACTTTCGTTAGATTGATTACTGCACATGGATGACGTTTCCGGTGCTAGTGACCAGGAGTATCTTTGTTTCTTGCTGTTTCCATAACTAAACGATTTAGATGATGTTTCAGCTGCTTGTGACCAGGAGTATCTTGGTTTCTCCTGCACTTTTTCTTTCACCATGCAACTTTCGGTGCTTATTTCGTTAGATTGATTACTGCACATGGATGATGTTTCCGGTGCTAGTGACCAGGAGTATCTTTGTTTCTTGCTGTTCCCATAACTAAACGATTTAGATGATGTTTCAGCTGCTTGTGACCAGGAGTATTTTGGTTTCTCCTGCACTTTTTCTTTCACCATGCAACTTTCGGTGCTTATTCCGTTTGATTGATTACTGCACATGGATGATGTTTCCGGTGCTAGTGACCAGGAGTATCTTGGTTTCCAGTTGTTTGACTTCCTCTCGAAATCGGCATCGAATTCTTTTAAAGCACCTAACTTTCTCATTATCGATCTTTGTTTCCAGTAACAACTTGCTCGTGCTTGTTCCAACTGCTTTTCCATAAAACTGTTTCCTCCTCCTTGACTCAAAATTATGTCATATGTGTCCTTAAGTTTCTCCTTATAGCGATCCAAGGAATTATATGTTCGTCTCGTTGCTTCCCCTGATTGTTTTTTTCTCGACGTCGATCGTCGCAGGTTTTTGTTTTTCTTCGTCGTTCCACTTTCTCCGTACGTTCTTTTACTCTTTCGTTTCCTCCACCGGTCTCCTTCGCCTTCTTCGTCGTTTCGCTTCTTCTTCGTTCTCCTTCGCTTCGTTTGATTTTTTCCTTGACGTCGATCGTCGCAGAATCTTCCTTCTTCTTCGTATATCGTTCGTTTTTCGCTCCTCCGTATTGTTTTTCCGTTGCCCGCCGCTGGTTTACCCACTTTCACAAAAGTGACGGTTTGAAGGACCAAATATTGAGTAATAAAACTACAACCGTCTCGTTGGGTTGTAAATTCTATTCTGCTTTTATTAATGTTAAAATGAACCTTAAGAACTAAGGTACAAAATAATTCTTAGCCTAGACTATCACTAATTCTTATCTCTAAATTCCTCATTGACCAAACCGAACAACCCGTTGATCAATGAAGTATTTTCCAATATCGTGTGTGTCATAGAAAGTCATAAAACCTAAGTGCGTCCGCTTGTAATACACGCACAATAACAGCGCTCGCATGTGGGATTTTAAACGCTATCTTCTATTTGATGTGAAAACATAGATTCATAATTTACCACTTATCATAAGAACTCATAATGATAACCAAATATGTATTGATTTAGGCTGCTGGAAACTCGAGTGGAAAATTTATTCTTTATTATCAGAATTTCCAGCGCCTCAATACAAAAAGTAAAAAGTATGTACAAAAGTATTTTGTACACACTACATCAAAGATTTTTGGTACATATACTAAGAAAAAATTCCCCAGTACAAATCCGCTCGCGAGCAAATTTTTGGTTGTTGCGGACAAATATTATCGCGGTTTTACTTCTGCTTTAAAGAAAAAAATATTATAAAAACGCTAATTATTTTATTGAGCACAATTGCCACTAAAAAGTTATCACGAAGTGACGTCATTAAGTCGCGTAATTATCAAAATCGTTTTGTCCGCATTCGATTTTCATGTACAGCAAGACCATATATTTTAATTTGTATATATTTTTGGAAATATAACTTGAACGCTTAGATGTAGCATCGGCTGCATCTAAGCATTAAAAAACCTATAAAACATCTCTTATTGGCGCAAAGTACAATAAATTTTGTTCCTCATCCGGTTATATCTATCTATATCTATTTCAAGGCGATCAATCAGGAACCGTGGATGTAGCATCGCGCACTACCTTTTGGGATAAAATTAATGTACCTCCATTATCAGTGAAGTTTTTGAATCTCTGTTTCCACAAAAACGAAGATGCTGCACTAGTTTTTTCATTGCAGTACCCAGCAAAAATTTGGATCCGGTAGTCATTACTTTACCCTTTACAAAGTAATGTAAACAAGCTTCTTTTCGCGTTACAGGTAATCTGAAAAGTACTGGGTTACTTCTTAAAAAATTTACAAAGTAAACCTACTTACTTTACTCCTCCCTAAGTAATGACGACGGTGGCACAGTGAGTGTGTGTCCGACTATAAATCCTAGGGTTGTGTGTTCAACGCTCACTGTCGGCACGCAAGTTTTTTTTTTAATTAAAAAATAACAGTTCGTGGTGAACATGTGCACTGCACATTTAAGTTCTCAAGCAACCCTTAATATTCGTGTGCGTGGCATAGTGTGTAGTGTCTTTGGCTAGAAATCAGAGGGTTCGTGGGTTCAATTCGGGCAGACAGCGAAATAAAATAAAGTAAAATAAAAGTAAGATGTGTGATGAATTTAAAAACAAATTCTCTACATCAACTGTCTAAAAATAGAATTTTTTTCACCTTACTTTTCAACTTCTAGTGGCCACAGAATAACTAGTTATTCTGGTGGTCATAAAATATCTACAAACTGAGTGCGACATGCCCTTGTAAAAATAATAGGGAAGAAAGGGGGTTTGAGTGTAGTTACGGCTGCCAAAAATCCCTTACGAAACCCATGATGTTGGGAGGACTTTTTTTGGTGGGTAGAAACTGCCCCCAGAATACGCGAAAAAATGCGCGATATTTTCGAAAACAATTTTGGGTGATTTTCCTACCTTGAAATTTCTCGTATCTCGCGTTTTAGTAGATGGAATTTCACTAGAAAAGAATTATTAGATCCGCAACGTAAAAATCTAAAAATCAAGTACGAGTAAATCGGATGACAATTGAAAACATTAGGCCCGAAAATATGATTTTTAGAAAAATGTTCGCACAAAATTTTCGTATTTGAATGCAGATTTCTGTGAAGCTGTGTAGGCTACATTCACGACAAATATATCAAATAACTCGGAATCGCGAGTTCTGATTTTTTGACAAACCTGTTTGCGGAACGAAATTAGAAGAAAATTTCAAAAAACACTTAAAATCTGGCTTCAAAATGTCAGACGCAGATCAAATTTTGAAAAGTTATACAATAGTGAGATGATCCTTATTTAGTTGCCTTGTACTTTTACTTTGACGGGAAAATCGTGAAAAGTGTGGTTTAATCACAACTCGAGAGAAAACAGAAAAAGACACGTTGGCTTCCACCCATTTTTACCCATTTTTTAACATAAATGTAGCCACAGCTTCCAGCTTTTGCCAAGTCTAAAAACATTTCATTTTATCCGAAAGTATTTAATTTGTATAATATTCAACCACATTGCGCGAGTTATTAAAGGATAAACCTTGGCTTCAACTATGTTATATTGTCAATAATATTGCCCATATACCCTCGTTAGCATAAATGCTGAGGGTATAAAAACACTATACCTGAACATATTTTACACGCAACTCATGCATGCCTGGTATTTCTGCGAGTAATTATAAATTAAACTTATGAATATGTAATTATTTTTTTATTTTTTCATTTGTGTTGGAAGCTATATTTATGTACCTATGACATTTGTTATCGTTGTTATTGTTATTAGAAGGTACATTAATCTCCCACTTTCTATATTTTAATAAACAAAGCATTTTATTAACAAGAAGTCATGTTAATAAACGCCTTAAATAAAAATCTTCAAATTATGCATTAAGTTAAATGAAACTGGAATATTTCTAAATAAATGCGTGCTAAAACGACACGTGTAGCCCCGTTAAACAACGCTTTTTTAATTTTACACATAATAATGAAGTACATATTATGTAAATTAATTAACTCGACAGAAACAAGTTAATCAGGAGCTATGAATGATTTATGTACATATGTGTTCCTTGTTTAAATACAATTTGTATAATAAAATATTTTGATAGGTCCCCCCATACCATTGCTATCGCAAACGATTCGTTTTCGAATGTTTTTCGATAGTTTTGCGGATATTTTGTTCGAAAACGACACACGAGAACGAATTGAAAACGATTCATTCGTCGCTCAGTTTGTGGCAGGAAAACCTTCGAATTCGAATATCGTTAATAATATTATAAGCGAATGAAAGATGATAGTTTTTACGATAGTGCCGAAAAAGCATTTTTGGTGGACATGGCATGTTTAACTTTATCTGACGTCTCTTGATAGTTCTGTTATGTACCTTTTTCTTCTTCGTAATGTTTGCGAATCAATGTGTGTAACTGTTTATAAACATTGTTGTCTTGTATTTGTAACCTAGCCATACGAGTATGTTGGATTTATCATCACTTTTTGTTTATATTATACCTAGCATTTATATCGAAAATATTTGAAAAAAGCAAATGGGAATTTTATACGAACTACATAAAATTATTTTTAAAACTAAAAAATTTCCGAAGTAAAAAATGTTTCTCGTAACATCTTTTCTTGTGAAGAAAAAACATTCGCCAAATGTTCGAGAATGATAACGTTTTTAAACTGTTGACGAACAAAAGAACAACGTGCTTGTGTACACCCGAAAAACATTTGCCAATTCTTCGATTGTGATATCGTTTTCGAAAGTTGTGCCGAACATTCGAATAATATCCGCAATTTGTATGAGGGGGTGTTTAAAATAAGCAAGACTTAGATCGCCAAATTTGCACCCGATATAACATAAACAATGAACAAAAAAGCGGTACTTCAGTCCAATAGTGTTGTATATTACTTTTTGTACAGCTTACATTATTTTGTATCTACGTCCCTGCTTCATACAAATACAGTTGAACCTCGTTTATCCGGGAACCTCCATTATCCGTGATAGAAAAACATTTTGGAATTTGTCTATTTCCTCTATTTTTCGTTATAAACTTCATTACCCGGAAGTAAATCACACTTTCCAGTTAATTTGGTTGAACAAACAAAAGGATGACAAACGAAAACTGGAAATTCTCACGTATAACACAATTTGTGTATTTATGGATCACAAAGGAATGGAACGGGAAAGACGTACACAACAACACCTAAAGATGACGCACTGCCAGCAAAAAAAGTCCTCCCAAAATCATGGGTTTTGTAAGGGATTTTTGGCAGCCGTAACTACTCACAAACCCCCTTTCTTCCCCATTATTTTTACAAGGGCATGTCGCACTCAGTTTCTAGTTATTTTATGACCACTATAATAACTAGTTATTCTGTGGCCACTAGAAGTTGAAAAGTAAGGTGAAAAAAATTATATTTTTAGAACAGTTGGTGTAGAGAATTTGTTTTTAATTTCATCACACTTCTTAATTTTATTTTATTTCGCTGTCTGCGCGAATTGAACCCACGATCCCTCTGATTTCTAGCTAAAGACTCTACACACGGTGCCACGCACACGAATATTAAGGGTTGCTTCAGAACTTAAATGTGCAGTGCACATGTCCACCACGAACTGTTATTTTTTAATAAAAAAACTCGCGTACCCACGGTGAGCGTTGAGCACACAACCCTAGGATTTATAGTCGGACACACACAAACTGTGCCACCGTCCTCATTACTTAGTGATGAGTAAAGTAAGTAGGTGTGCCTTGTAAATTTTTTAAGAAGTAACCTATTACTTTTCAGATTACTTGTAATGGTCGGAGGTTAAAACATCTGGTCTCCAGCTTCACCCCAGTGAATGAAAGACTCGCTGCAAATTGATCACGTTGTGATAGATGGAAGACATGCATCAAGCTTGTTGGATGTACGATCGTTCCGAGGTGCAAACATAGACACCGACCACTACCTTGTTGCAGCAAAGCTACGTAACAGATTAAACCTAGCAAACAAAGTGCGAACAGACACAACACGGAAGTTGGACATCGGTAAGCTGAAATCACAACCGATAGCCACAGCATATTCCACTCAACTGGCCCAATTGCTAAATGAAAGCACTCCTCGTCCCGATAACATATCAGGACAATGGCATAATATTGCCATGCAAACATCCGCAAAATCAGTACTTGGATACCAGAGACCTCCACCAAGGAATATATGGTATCAGTAGCAACGCGCAACGCAGAGAGAGGTATCGGGAGAAAAGGAGAGAGGAGAAAAGTCTTTTCCGCAGGAAAAAGATAGATATGGAAAAGCGGGAGTGTGTACAAATCGAGATGTACAGGAGACAGAATAAAGTCCGAAAATTCTACCATGGAGTGAAACATCAAATTGATGGCTTTGGAACTGGCACATCCTCCTGTAGAAACCAGATAGTGTGCTCAGGATATGGAAAGAACATTTTTCAAAACTGTTGCCATCCAATAGCAGCGAAGACGAAGAATATACCACAGACCCAATCCCAGAAGATGGTATTGAATGTATACTGCCCTGCCAAGATGAGGCAACGACAGATATAAATCGGGTGAAGAATAATAAGGCAGCAGGAGCCGCTGGCTTACAAGCCGAGCTGCTTAAAACCGGAAGCGACACGCTGATAAGGTGTATACATTAGCTAGTTAGCTCCATCTGGCAGGAAGAACGCATACCCGACGATTGGAACCTGATTGGATAAGACTTTATGATACAACTACTTGGGCAAAAGTCTTCTCCCTATCGCCTACAGGATACACGGTGCGCCTTAACTAATTTTAAATGGAAGGTGCTTACACCTGGGAAGTTTTTGCAGATTCTGAAACTACAATGTTCATAGATGAGAAATATCAAGAAACAAAAAAAATCGCCGGAGGGATTTTCAAATAAATCGCGATTTAGGTTCACATTTTTAGGTTCCTTAGGTTTTCACGATTTTGCTTGGAAACCGCGAGTCCTTACGAAATGAACCAAAAGAAAATGTTGTAGCTGTTAAAATTCTCCACAAGATTGACTTTTATGATATTTTCGTAGGTTTTATTGTTTTTGAGATATAGAAGTTCAAATTTCGACAATGCGCTGACTGTATCGCCTACTTATAAAACAATGTAATTACTGGAATTTTCCAAATTAAACTTATATATCTTGAAAATGGTACAACCTAGGAAAAAATAAATCGTCCAATCTTGTAGAGAACTTTCATAGCTTCAACATTTTCTTTAGTCCCATTTTGATATGACTTGCGGTTTCCAAGCAAAATCTTGAAGACTTAAGATAAAAACCTAAAAATTGGAACTGAACCTCTATATCTCAAAAATGGTAAAACCTACGAAAAAAACCTAAAGATAAGTTTTGTAGAGAATTTTCACAGCTACAACATTTTCTTTAGACTCATTTTGATATGACTTGCGGCTTCCAAGCAAAATCGTTAAAGACCTTAAAAAAAACCCTAAAATTGTGCATTTTGATCGCGATTTATTTAAAAATCCCTCTAGCGAGTTTTTCTGTATTTTTTATTTGTCTTATCTATGAACATTGCTGTTTCGGAATCCGCGAAATCTTACCATGTGTAGGCGCTTTTCATCAAAGGTTAGTTAGGCCCACTGAGCATGATATTGTTTTATAAGAAGGTGCATTATCTCAATTTGAACTTCTATATCTCAAAAGCGGTAAAACCTACGAGAATTTTCAGAACTACAACATTTGCTTTAAGTTTATTTACATAGGACTCGCGGTTTCCAAGCAAAGTCGTGAAAACCGAAAGAACCCTTAAAAAGTGAACTTAAGTCGCGATTTATTTGAAAATACCTCCTGCAATTTTTTTTGTTTCTTGATATTTCACATCTATGAGCATTGTTGTTTCAGAATCTGCAAAAACTTCCCAGGTGTAAGCACCTTCCATTTAAATTTGGTTAAGGCACACCGTGGATAGTGTCAGGGATATTGTGCGAACCACTAAAGCCCATGGTCAACGAAATAATTGGACCATACCAATGCTGCTTTAGACCTGGCAAGTCCACCATTGACGAGATATTTACCCTGCGGCAAATCCTGGAGAAGACCCGAAAGATGCAGATCGACACCACCCACCTTTTTGTCGATTATAAAGCAGCCTTCGACAGCCCGCTACGTTCAAAGGTTTTCCAAGCCATGTCTGAATTTGGTATCCCCGCTCATTCGGCTTTGTAAAATGGCTCTAACTGACACAAGATCTTCAGTTAAAATAGGAAAGAACCTCTCCGAAGAGTTTTGTACCAAAAAAGGTTTCAGGCAAGGATATAGGCTTTCGTGTGATCTTTTCAACATCCTCCTAGAAAAGGTTATACGAAAGGCAAACGTCAAAAGAAGTGACACAATCTACACAAATAGCCATAAGTTACTTGCTTATGCTAATGATATAGACATTATGGGACGATCCGTAAATGAAGTAACCGATACCTTTAAGATGGGTCTGGCGGCAAACGGCGAGAAGACCAAGTTGATGGTGTCGACACGCGGTGCGTCCATTGAGATCGGGCCAACTGTTGAAGTTGGTTCCTATAATGTTGAGGTAGTAAAAGACTTCGTATACCTCGGCACCGCCGTAAACACAACAAATGACATCAGTTGTGAAATAAAAAAGAATTGTATTGGCTAACAGGGTGCCAACGTGGTGCAATGGTATGCACACTCGCCTTGCACGCTGAAGGTCGTGGGTTCGATTCCCCGGCCAGTCAAACATCAAAATTTTCAACGTTGCCAAAATACCCCTCAGTAATGTTGGCGACATTTCCTGAGTATTTTAGCCATGTAAAACATCTCTACAAGTGGTGTCTTAGGACACGCCGTTCGGACTCGGCGATAAACTGTAGGTCCCATATCACTGAGCTAATATGAATCGGGGTGCACTCATTGATATGAGAGAGGTCTCCCTTGTCCCGTATGGGATGTTTGTGGAACAATTATATTTTATTATATTGGCTAACAGATGCTACTTTGGCTTAAGTAAGCACTTTAAAAACAAAGCCACAACTCGTCAAACAAAAATAACGCTTTACAAAACACTGATACTACCCGTGCTGATGTATGGTTCCGGAGCCTGGGTATTTGCGCAAGCAAATAAGGCAGTGCTTGGCGTGTTTGAGAGAAAAATTCTTCAAAAGACCTACGGACCAACCTGCGTTGACGGTGAATATCGCCGTCGTATGAACCACGAGCTGTATCTGCTATACAACGACATCAATATATTTAAACATATCGAGATGCAGCGATTGCGTTGGCTAGGCTATATAATAAGAATTAGCGATGATGAACACGCTAAAAAGGCGTATAAATTCTAGCCACATGGCGGTGCACGCACAATTGGCAGGCCAAAGAATAGATGGCGCTTACAAATGAATGGAGAGATGACAAGGCGCGGTATTCCAGAAAGCGAAGCACTAAACAGAGAGAATTTCTTAGTTCGGTCTATGGAACAAATGTTCTGTAATGGGCCAGCTAAGTAAGTATGTATAACAAAAACCATGGGACAAAGTCAATTCAGACGATGATGATATTATGTATCCTTCTAAAATTTTGTGGATTACCTTAAAAAATTTCATAAAAATTGCAGATTTTAATGTTATTGTACAGTACTATGCCATTTTTACTTAAAAATATGTTCAACAACTGCATGAAAACATTGCCTCCATAATCCGTGAAAATCGATTATCCGTAATGCATCCAGTCCCGACCATCACGGATAATCGAGGTCCGACTGTATTATGGTATTTCAATGATTCTTCTATCATCATGTTTCTTGCAACAACAATCTGTAATTGAAGTGTTGCTGTTTTTAGTCAAAACATCATGGTCAAAATGACCCTGACAAATTTTTTTCTTTTCGTTTTTTTGTTGCTATCATGTTCAGCTACTAACGACTACAGTGAAAGGAGAGAAAACAAAATACAAAAAACAGAAAAAACTGGACAACAAAAATTTATTGTTATTGTTATAACAAGCTTGTTTCCTCTTCAGTTTTTTCGCGATGTTACACTTTCGTCATGGTTTTTATAAGCTTTTTTGCCATTATTTAGGCGAAATAAAAATTCAAGTGCACAAGGAATAAAAAATTAATGGGGGGATGTAAAAACAAAAACTATATATAGCAACATGTATAGTTGTTGGTTTAACGAATGTACAAACTTTCTAAAAAAGACATCAAAATCTTTGCTACTTGCTAACACAAACGACTGTCTTCATGATGAAATAATCTCAAAAGGATATGAGACTGATAATTTTACGAATCTACTAATATGTAAAGATCAGTGTCACAATAAATGGTGAAAGCATGATTGATCATGATTCCATTCACGCAAAGCATCGGTATGCCGTGCTATATGTCCCAACGACAAGAGAGGTTTGAAGCCGTGTCCGAATTTTGTAACCCCATGTACGAATGCTGTTAAATCTTGCCTAATATGCTTGTTGAGCTTTCTCTCATAATGGTGACCATCTCTCTCTAGATAATAAAAAACACCCATGCCATGCTTGGGAGCTAATAACGTAGCTGACACAAAGTATATTATTATACAGACGTACTGGAAAATCCTTGTTCTTACGGCAGCGTTCTGGCAGGTACGTACTTTTCCATTGTGTTTCACTTGTATTCGCGGGTTATAGCGGCTCCGCATAGCTTAACATTATATGTGGCCAATAAGTTTCCTTTATTTGCACTCCAAAAACCTCCGACTAGGGGCTTGAGGACCTAATTTCCTGAGATAGTTGGCGGACGGAGTTGCTGTATCGTCTACCGACATATTCAGTGGTATTATCATATACACAGTCCATGTGGGAAATATTGCACGGTAGTTGTTTATGGCATCTGCGACTGGATCCGTGTGAATGCTATTTAACTCTGCTGGATTGGTTTGTTGATCTAGAGCAGCCAAGATCATCCATATACGTTAACGTGACTACATGATACGTGTACTCACAATAAGAATAATAATCAGTCGTCGTTGGCAGCCGACAAGTAAACATGTACATGGGTGTATGCATAATTTTAATGGGACACTGAACAAAACCGCACACACCAGCTGGTCGCAGTTCCAACAACCACTGAATGCTGATACAAACTTTCTTGTAATTCTCTCACTACTTTACTCACTTTTTTATTTTGAGCATCAATGACCTAGAGCAGCATTCGGCACACAACAATAACAATTTAAGCAAACACTGTTGTCAGTGCATGGGTTTTCAATTAGTAGGTGGAGAGAAGCTCTCTCTGCTTACTCGCGAGTAAAGGGCTGCTGATCTAGAGCAGAGTGAGGCAGAGAACATTTTTGGGTCTCTCTTGTGCTCTCAATGAGCGTAAATTTGTTGTTGTTCACAACGTGTTAGCATCTACACAGGCTGTGAGCGATAACAAATTTACGCTCACTTAGAGCACATTGGCTCTCTTGTGAGTCACAATGCCTCCTCCTGATCTAGAGGTTCTCTCTTGTAACGTAGGATCTCTCTTTGTAGATCATGAGGATGCCTCCTGAAATGGTTATGTGGGGGACCATTGTTATGCTGTACGAGTACCTGAAGAATTTTTGTCTCCTTATGTAGCCATGAGGAGGCACCCTGTCTCAGTTCTCAGGGTGGCATTCTGACAGGTTTGAATATTTTTCCATCGCTTTGCACTTACATTCGCGGACCATACTGGAGCCGCATAGCTTACTACTGGCCGACCTATAGCGTTATATGTGGTCAACAAGGTTTCTGTATCTGCACCACAAGTGCTGCCGGCTTGAGACTTGAGGACTTTGTTTCTACATCTCAGCTTGTCGTAGATAGCTGTGGCATGCGCGGGCGACATGAACATTACATCGAATGAGACCACCAACATTTTGGGGTTGTTTGTGGTCAGAATTTTGCTTCCATCGACCACGACATTAAAATCTGTTCTCATCTCTCTCTCTCAAACAGTGTAAGATTTGTCAAATAGGAATTTAGCCTTTCACAAATGACTTCGCCTAATAGTACCTTTATATATAACTGGATTTAACAGACTCACTGGGTTTCAAATGTCAATTCCTTTGCGTATACGTCAACTAAATCCTCATTAAAAAGGTTAACCCTGCAAAAGGCTATAATATAAACATGGTGTAACGCCAAGATCGTACAATCAATGCCGTCTGTAAGAGGTGAAAAGCAGGAGGGGTTGAGGTTACACAGTTCCGGAGCTTGGATTTCTTGGAGGACTAAAGCCTCAAGGGTCTTTGTTACGGACGAAAAAAGCGACATCGGTCTGTACATGCTTGCCTGGCTTCAATAGCGGGCCACCCTTTCCTTTGCCCAGACTTCGGGAACGATGGTGGCTAGCGACAGTTTGAGAACTTAGTGATATACTTGACTCCCGGCACATCCAGCTGTTTCAGCATTACCATGGAGATTCAATTAGCGCCCAACCCTTTGGATGACTTAGAGTTCCTGATGACATTCGCAGGAGAAGATGTAATGCGACGTGGTACTCTTCTCTCCGATTGAAATTACTTGAGCAACTCTTCGGATCAGTCAACGTAACGTCACCAAACGTGACTGAGGTCCTACCAACCTCAGTCCAGGGTTCTAGAGTTTTTTAACCGTTTTCCACAATTCACTTATTTTGGCTCCAATGTAGCAACTCTTCAGATGATTTAACCACTTATCCCCTTAGTATACCAACCAACCTGTTAACTTCCAATGTCAGCTCTCTAACTCTGGGGTCACTGGGGTTTGCACGACGATGTTCATCACTTTCATTTGCTAATCCCGCCGCCTATGCCGGTAAGTTTGGTCTCACTTCTCGTATTCGACCAGCAGCTATGATGTCTCGTATCGTCCTTTCTACTACCCGGACTAAGTAGGATTGAACTCTCTGAAACTTGACCAATTACATTTCCCAAGACTGATGAAAGTGCGACGTTCAAAGGTGATGAAATCGCGCGGTGTGCTGATGGGTCAGGGTCTGAACGACGGGTTCCCAGATGACGTCTTTTGTCAGACCTGGGCCCTTTTCACTTGTCTTGCACTTATCAATATTTTTGCAAATTCGCAAATTTTTCTGTTCCACAAAACCATCAAATTTGCTTAGGGATAAGTTGTAAATGATAACTGAAGTATTGTTCTCTTTTTCTCTATCTTTGCATTTTTTGTTCCACCAACGTTCTATTCTGCAAAGTGAAAACTTGTAACTGCAAAGAGTAATTTGCTAAGATTTCGCAAAAAAATTTGACGTTTCGTTCCATAAAAAACGTTGCATTTTGTTGTTGATAAATTTGTCAAAAATTTGCAGGGTAAGCGTTTTCTTTACAAATTTGCTTTGTTTTAGATAGAGGCGATATACAAATGTTAAAACGGAAAATTTTATTAGGCGATAGAGAAGACACTGTTATGGTAAGAAGTTATAAGGGTAGCAACAATTTTCGCGACTACTAGACTTTAATTTTAAAGAGCGCTTTTATTTAAATAGAACATAGCTCCAAAATAATCGCTCGAATTTTACACGTGTGAAAAACTCGCTCGAATTCGAGCGGGAGTACTCGAGCGAATGGAAAAAATAAATTGAGTATACTCTATTGAAACGTACTTGCGAGTACGAGTGCTTGAGGAGTACGAGTTTTGGAAGAAAATACGAGTAGGAGTGAAAATGCTCGAAATAGAGTAGGAGTTTACGCTAAGAGTAAAATCGAGTAGGAAAAATTTATTTAATTATTGTTTGGCCGTTAGTGTGTTCAGAGGTTCAGATGTGGGTGCTGGGAGGTTCGGATGAAGTTGTTCGGAATTTCGAGGGAGGTTGTTCGGAGGTTCGGAACTTCCACATCCGATCTCCCGAACAAACCCCTCCAACAATTTGCCCTTTTCACCTTTATGTTTTATTAGGCATAGCCAAATAGAAAATGAAGAAAAATAACTCCTCCGAACACCCTCATCCAAACCATCGAACTTTCGAACACCCTAACAACCGCATCCGAACAACTTGTCCTTTCCACCTTCATGTTTTATTTGGCATTGTCAAATAGAAAATGATGTAAATTATTCGTGGAACATTTAGCGTTATCACTTTGCAGAAAAACGCAGACATTGCTAAAGAAAACATAAGAGAGCGCAAGAACTCTTTCTTAGGGCACATAGAGAGCAAAAGATAAATTGCAAAGTGAAATTGTGGAACAGAACATATAATCACATAGCAAATTGTTTTCTTTTGATAAGTGCGAAGTGAAAAGTGATAAGTTGTTGTGTGGAATAGGCCCAGATGACACGATGGTTATGTACCCCTCAGGTCGGTTCTGAGGTCCGAATGCCATAACTCATGATGAGCATTTAAGTCCCCCAGGACAAGACGGTTTAAACCTTCCAAGGCGGGATTATGTTGGGCCTATAACCTGAAGTACAGCTATTTATCGGCGGAATGTATACGTTCAGTAAATCTATCTCAACAGTTCCACACCTGACTGCTACACCCATACATTTCATTTACGGGTCATTAGAGCCAGTCTCAAGCGATATATGTAGGTATGTATTGAACAGACTGGTGCAATAGGAAAGCTAATCCCAAACCTCCACTTCTGGTGCGATCCTTCCTCAGAATGTCGTAACCATTACAACTTTGTAAGGTGCAGTTCTTGTTGCGGTTGGTATCCTGCACCGCTACTATGATATACCTCCAGCTCCAGTTTTCCTCTGTCCCGGCACGGAACAAAAGTATCCGGAGCAGGCATTCCGGGATATGCTACTGCCTACACAGAAAAAAGATACAAATACTAACATGTGTACACTGAGGTGGCAGCCGCTGACCGGAGCACGTGTGTTGTATGGTTCCAGGTCAAACCGGTGTGGTTGAATTTTACAAAGTCTTTAAAAATGTCAAACACCACCAACATTTTCTATGTCATGGTTATGTGTGAAGACTTGCGAAATCATTGTTGGAAGTCTTTAAAAATGTCAAACACTACCAACATTTTATATGTCATGGTTATGTGTGAAGACTTGCGAAATAATTGTTGGGACTGGATAGCAACCTCTGATGTTGGAGAGCAGTGAAGCGTCAAGTGTCATTGCTGCTGGCGACAAAACTAAACTTGATCTTTAGGAATTACATCATTGACCAGATTTCGGATGACATTCTTTTCATGTTACTTTCGGGGTGTTCGACGTATTATTGGTAAAAATCACTTGCGCACCTATTCGGATCAGCCAACGTGACGTAGCTGGACGTAGCTGAAGTCCTATCATCCTTTTGCGAAGAAGAAATTGACCGGAATAAATCAAATGCGATTTCTATTATCTTCGCTCTGTCAGTCTCAACAAATTTAAGATTAAAATAACTAGCGTACCTCTTCGGATCAGTTTATGTGAAGTCCCTTTCTCACAGGGATCCTTGTCCATATATTAAATATAAATGTGTGATTATATATGCGATTGCTATTTGAAGGATAGACAATTGTTTCTTCATTCAACTCCTAATTTGGGGGTATTTTCCATAAGAATTGAGTAAATATATTAATATGAGTTAGGTATCGTGTGCTACGAACTTGCTAATTCGAGTATGTAACTGTGAGTGTGAACACGATAGTTCAAGCATTTGTTTCTGCATTACATTCAGTTTTAAATATTTTTTTATTTGTTTAAATTTAATTTGAATATTTCTTTTTTTTTCAGTTAAAGTTTTTTTGTCGAACTTTAAGAATCTGCTCAAACCAACCTGCAACAAAACCATTTCACGTGAAAATAATACTGAGCAATTACACAAATTTAATATTGTTTCCCCAGATTACATTCCATTTCAGACTCAATTTGAAAATTGCCAATATTATTTTGTATACATTTGATAAATTAAATAAATGGATTTTAAGTAATCTGTGTACGTACCACCAAACAACTTTTTGTGTATTTATTAACTTAATGTTTCATATATTGGCTTGATTTAAAGCAAAATAACAAAATATAACAGCATTAAAACGAAGAATAGTTTTTCTACAAATACAGTGTCATAAATTTTCAACATGACATTCTTTCACTCGCCCTTCGTTTGGTTGACAAGTAAAATGGAAAATGAAAAAAAGTGTTGTGATTTCACAAAAAATCAATGGATTTTGTTGTCGTCTGTTTTTTTTTTAGCAAATAGATATTCCATTCGAAATTTATTTTTATGTGAGTGTGGCATTTTTTTTTGTTTCACCATTGGAATGCGTTTGTAGGGGTATGTGATTTTTTAACGATTTTAATAGAGTGTCATGGCGAGCTTTTTCCATATAGCAAAGATGGCACAAAAAATTTGGGTCAATCGAAGCGTAATTTATTTAACTATATTCCGCTTTTTTTGTTTTTGCAAATGTGTAATAATCACTCACTGCTTCGATGGAAAACCACCCACTCAATACTGGTAGATGGAAAAAAAGATTTATATCACATTAAAGAATGATATATGCGCAACAATTTTTTTATTGAAAAATTTTGTTATAATTTTAAGAGAATGTTACGATGATAAATGAAAACCTCAATGGCATTGTCATTTCTTTTTTTTCGGCAAAAACCAAAACAAACATGAACAAGTAAGAAAAGCGTTAAGTTCGGTCGGGCCGAACTTTTTATACCCTCCACCACAAATTTCAGCCGTTTCGGTGGATTAATGTGGCCACTACCTTCAAAATACCGAAATTCGGAAGGTACCGTTCTATGGGGGCTATATGATGGCGTGGACCTATACCTACAAATTTCTGGGGTAAAGTTTTATACGCCTAAAGAAGACTAAATACCAAATTTCAGCCATATCGGTGTGATAATGAGGCTAAAACGTTCAAAATATCGAAAATCGGGAGATTTGTATTATGGGGGCTATATCAACACGTGGACCTATATAAACATTTTATGGTAGAAATGTTTCTTAGCCTCTGGAAACACAAAATACAAAGTTGCAACCGATTCTTTGGTCAAATGGGTCTAATACATTCAAAATATATTAAAATGACGCGTACTTTATAAGGGGTCTTATGTGGGGACTATACCAAAACGTGGACCTATATAACCCAACTTTGGTAAGAATGTTTTCTGGCCTCTGAAGACACAAAATACCAAATTACAACCAATTCTGTGGTCAAATGGGTCTAATACATTCAAAATATGTTAAAATGACGCGTACTTTATATGGGGCCTTATATGGGGGCTATACCAAAACGTGGACCTATATAACCCAACTTTGGTATAAATATTTTTTGGCCTCTGGAGACACAAAGTACCAAATTACAACCAATTCGGTGGTAAAATGGGCCAAATATCTTAAAAATTCCTTAAAACGACGACGCGTCACGCGTCATTTTGTATGGGGGCTATACGAAAGCGTGGACCTACATAGCCCGCTTTCAATACCAAAAGTCCTACGTAAATATAACATATTTTCCCAAAATTTCATCAACCTACGTCAATCCGTTCGGACACTAGAGTGATTTCCACAGACGGACAAACGGACAGACGGGCAGACGGACAGACGGACGGACATGGCTATATCGATGTAGAATTGCACGCTGATCAAGAATATATATACTTTGTGGGGTCTACAATGATTATTTCGAGTAGTTACAAACGTAGTGACAAACTTAATATACCCCCATCCTATGGTGGAGGGTATAAAAATAACAACAAGAAAACTTGAATATTAATTGTTAATCAATGTTATAATAAAGAATGTTATGAAATGCACCAAAAATTTTTCTTCTCTTTTTTGTTTCCTTTTTTAATGACTACGTAGTAATCCATTGCATGCGGAATGTTAAATTAACTCATTTATTTAACATTTTAATTTGCCACAACCTAAAAATATACATATTTTTAACGATTTAGCGATGTAGTTTACATATTTTATAAACCTATAATGTTTTAACTGTTAGAATATTTACCTGGTATACATCAATTATCCAAAATATACTAACCTAAAAAAGAAGAAATACTAGTATTAGTAACATATAATATATAATTTTATTTAAATAAGAATTGAGTACATGGTCTAACTTGACCATACGGATTGCATAGTTATAGGTATTTATTGAAATCTCACTCCTGTTTCATACATATCTGTATTAATATAAGAGATTTCAACCAGTATTCACTTTGACAACCTCTATCTTTAAGCGTTTATGCAGATATCAATAATAACATCAAAATAACACGCTAAGACTGAAACTTGACTTACAGGAAATAACATCGCATTATCGTAAACCTAAGTACATTTTTGTACGAAATAAAGGAAGTATCGTTTACCGCCAAATATACATACAAACCTTGAAATGATTTTGTTTAATTTACTTACCTATAGTAATAGACTAGCTCTTGTACTGGTTCAATTGGAGTCCGTGCCGCACACGTTCCGTCAGATAAATTTTATTTGGCCCCAACCTAACTGCACGGAGTGTAATAATAACATAGCGGTGTATATTGTTTCTGATTAAATTGCAACAATAAATCATGAACTTAACCGACCTCTGTCACTCCTACTGTTCACAATTGTACTAGATAAAATCACATGGAATGGGTGACGTAGGGGATGGAAGATACCAAAGAACGGTCCTGACCGGCTTTAACATGGCAAAGCGCAGGATTTATCTTGGTCCCTCTCATGTGGACACTGACTTTGCCGTGGTGTCACCTGGGGAACCGCCTTTAAAACCCGTTAAAGGTAGTGAGCTAACATGTGCCGCGCGTTCAGCCATAAGAACGTTAAAAACTTGGGTTTGGGCGTCGGCGTAGAAAAAACAACCTATTATGAAAAAAAAAACGAAAGAAAAGAGAAACCAACCCCTCTAAAGTTGACGAACCCCGCAAAGGTTTTAATGACCATGATCTGCGAATCTGCACCTGGAATCTTCGCACTCTTTATAGAGAAGGTGCAGTTTACGCATTGGCAGAAGTACTTGAAAAGTACAAGGCCGACATTACTGTCATACAGGAGATACGATGGAATGGGAAAAGCCTCACAACAACACCTAAAAGTGACGCACTTTATTATAGTTGCCATGACATAAAGCATGAGATTGGTTGCGGATTCGTAGTTGGTCGGAGGTTAAAACATCTGGTCTCCAGCTTCACCCCAGTGAATGAAAGACTCGCTACAATTCAATTAAAAGCAAAATTCTTCAACATCAGCTTCATTTGCGCTCATGCTCCCACTGAAGACAAGGACGAACAGACCAAAGATATATTTTACGAGCGCTTAGAAGAAATTTATCAACGTTGCCCTGCTCATAACATTAAAATTATACTAGGCGATTTTAATGCCAAAATTGGAAAGGAGAATATCTTTGGCCCAACAGTCGGGAAATTCAGTCTCCACAGTGAAACAACTGACAATGGTATGAGACTGATAGACTTTGCAGCTGCAAGAAACATGGTAGTTAGCAGTACCAGATTTAAGCATCTCGATATTCATAAGGGCACCTGGCTGTCGCCAGGACAAAGAACAAGAAATCAAATTGATCACGTTGTGATAGATGGAAGATATTTATCAAGCGTGTTGGATGTACGATCGTTCCAAGGCGCAAACATAGACTCGGACCACTACCTTGTTGCAGCAAAGGTACGTACCAGATTAAACGTAGCAAACAAAGTGCGAACAGACACAACTCGGAATTTAGACATCGGTAAGCTGCAGTCACTACAGATAGCCACCGAAGAGAAAAATGCGGCATACAGGGGCTACTTCACAATCAGTAGCAACGCGTAGTGCACGAGAGAGGTATCGGGAGAAAAGGAGAGAGGAGAAACGTCTTTTCCGCAGGAAAAACAGAGAGAGATGGAAAAGCAGGTAGTCCGAAAATTCTACCAAAGAGCGAAACATCAAAATGATGGCTTTGGAACTGGCACATCCTCCTGTAGAGACCAGCAAGGTAATCTGGTAACTGATACAGATAGTGTGCTAGGGATATGGAAAGAGCATTTTTCCAAACTGTTGGTATCCAATAGCAGCGAAGTCGACGAAGATACCACAGATCCAATCCCAGAAGATGGTATTGAATGTATACCACCCGGCCAAGATGAGGTAAAGACAGCGATAAACCGGCTGAAGAATAAAAAAGCAGCAAGAGCTGAAGGCCTACCAGCCGAGCTGCTTAAAACCGGAGGCGACACGCAGGAAGAAAGCGTACCCGACGATTGGAACCTGAGCATTCTGTGTCCCGCCTATAAGAAAGGAGATAAGACTTTATGCTCCAACTATAGGGGCATAAGTTTTCTCCCTATCGCCTACAAGATAGTGTCAGGGATATTGCACATGCCCATGGTCAACGGAATAATTGGACCATACCAATGCGGCTTTAGACCTGGCAAGTCCACCATTGACCAGATATTTACCCTGCGGCAGATCCTGGAGAAGACCCAAGAGATGCAGATCGACACCTACCACCTTTTTGTCGATTATAAAGCAGCCTTCGACAGCCCGCTACGTTCAAAGGTATTCCAAGCCATCTCTGAATTTGGTATCCCTGCAAAGCTCATCCGGCTTTGTAAAATGACTCTAACTGACACAAGATCTTCAGTTAAAATAGGAAAGAATCTCTCCGAAGAGTTTTGTACCAAAAGAGGTTTCAGGCAAGGACACAGCCTTTTGTGTGATATTTTTAACATCCTGCTAGAAAAGGTTATACGAGAGGCAAACGTCAAATGAAGTGGCACAATCTACACCAATAGTCACATGTTACTTGCTTATG